>NW_028225179.1:116279270-116379657 GCF_052327205.1 Somniosus microcephalus
GAAGATATAGATTCTAAAAATTACAAAAACAGTTTACGCCTTTACTGTGTATTTATTTTCATTAATAATTGCGGGGTACTGGGGACAATGGGATGGCCTGTCTCCCGAGCTCCTGTCACTGGGATACTGGGGCATTGGGGAAGGCCTGTCTCTCCGAGCTCCTGTCACCAGGATACTGGGGCATTGGGGAAGGGCTGTCTCCCGAGCTCCTGTCACCGGGATACTGGGACAATGGGAAAGGCCTGTCTCTCCGAGCTCCCGTCACCGGGATACTGGGACAATGGGAAACCTGTCTCCCCGAGCTCCTGTCACCGGGGATACTGGGACAATGGGAAAGGCCTGTCTCCCAAGCTCCTGTCACTGGGATACTGGGACAATGGGAAAGGCCTGTCTCTCGAGCTCCTGTCACTGGGATAATGGGACAATGGGAAGGCCTGTCTCCCGAGCTCCTGTCACCGGGATACTGGGACAATGGGAAAGGCCTCTCTCCCCGAGCTCCTGATACCGGGATAATGGGACAATGGGGAAGGCCTGTCTCCCGAGCTCCTGTCGCCGGGATACTGGGACAATGGGAAGGCCTGTCTCCCGAGCTCCTATCACCGGGATACTGGGATAATGGGAAGGCCTGTCTCCCGAGCTCCCGTCACCGGGATACTGGGACAATGGGAAGGCCTGTCTCCCGAGCTCCTGTCGCCGGGATACTGGGACAATGGGAAGGCCTGTCTCCCGAGCTCCCATCACTGGGATACTGGGACAATGGGGAAGGCCTGTCTCCCCAGCTCCTGTCGCCGGGATACTGGGACAATGGGAAGGGCTGTCTCCCGAGCTCCTGTCATTGGGATACTGGGACAATGGGGAAGGCCTGTCTCCCGAGCTCCCGTCACCGGGATACTGGGACAATGCGAAGGCCTGTCTCTCCGAGCCCCTGTCACTGGGATACTGGGACAATGGGAAGGCCTCTCTCCCGAGCTCCCGTTACCGGGATACTGGGACAATGGGGAAGGCTTGTCTCCCGAGCTCCTGTCACTGGGATACTGGGACAATGGGAAAGGCCTGTCTCCCGAGCTCCTGTCACTGGGATACTGGGACAATGGGAAAGGCCTGTCTCCCGAGCCCCCATCACCGGGATACTGGGACAATGGGAAGGCCTGTCTCCCGAGCTCCCGTCACCGGGATACTGGGACAATGGGAAGGCCTGTCTCCCGAGCTCCTGTCACTGGGATACTGGGACAATGGGAAGGCCTATCTCCCGAGCTCCTGTCACTGGGATACTGGGACAATGGGAAAGGCCTGTCTCCCGAGTTCCTGTCACCGGGATACTGGGACAATGGGAAGGCCTGTCTCCCGAGCTCCTGTCACTGGGATACTGGGACAATGGGAAAGGCCTGTCTCCCGAGTTCCTGTCACTGGGATACTGGGACAATGCGGAAGGCCTGTCTCCCGAGCCCCCATCACCGGGATACTGGGACAATGGGAAGGCCTGTCTCTCTGAGCCCCTGTCACTGGGATACTGGGACAATGGGAAGGCCTGTCTCCCGAGCTCCTGTCGCTGGGATACTGGGACAATGGGAAGGCCTGTCTCCCCGAGCTCCTGTCACCGGGATACTGGGACAATACGGAAGGCCTGTCTCCCGAGCTCCTGTCACCGGGATACAGGGACACAGGGGAAGGCCTGTATCCCGAGCTCCCGTCACCGGGATACTGGGACAATGGAGAAGGCCTGTCTCCTGAGCTCCCGTCACTGGGATACTGGGACAATGGGAAGGCCTGTCTCCCGAGCTCCTGTCACTGGGATACTGGGACAATGGGAAGGCCTGTCTCCCGAGCTCCTGTCACTGGGATACTGGGACAATGGGAAAGGCCTGTCTCCCGAGCTCCTGTCACCGGGATACTGGGACAATGGGAAAGGCCTGTTTCCCGAGCTCCTGTCACCGGGATACTGGGACAATGGGAAAGGCCTGTCTCCCGAGCTCCTGTCACCGGGATACTGGGACAATGGGAAGGCCTGTCTCCCATCACTGGGACACTGGGACAATGGGAAGGCCTGTCTCCCCGAGCTCCTGTCACTGGGATACTGGGGCAATGGGGAAGGCCTGTCTCCCGAGCTCCCATCACCGGGATACTGGGACAATGGGGAAGGCCTGTCTCCCGAGCTCCCATCACCGGGATACTGGGAAAATGGGAAGGCCTGTCTCCCGAGCTCCTGTCACTGGGATACTGGGACAATGGGGAAAGCCTGTCTCCCGAGCTCCCATCACCGGGATACTGGGACAATGGGAAGGCCTGTCTCCCGAGCTCCCATCACCAGGATACTGGGTCAATGGGAAGGCCTGTCTCCCGAGCTCCTGTCACCGGGATACTGGGACAATCGGGAAGGCCTGCCTCCTGAGCTCCTGTCACTGGGATACTGGGACAATGGGAAGGCCTGGCTCCTCCAGCTCCTGTCACCGGGATGCTGGGACAATGGGAAGGCCTGTCTCCCGAGCTCCTGTCACCGGGATACTGGGACAATGGGAAGGCCTGTCTCCCGAGCTCCTGTCGCCGGGATACTGGGACAATGGGAAAGGCCTGTCTCTCCGAGCTCCCGTCACCGGGATACTGGGACAATGGGAAACCTGTCTCCCCGAGCTCCTGTCACCGGGATACTGGGACAATGGGAAAGGCCTGTCTCCCAAGCTCCTGTCACTGGGATACTGGGACAATGGGAAAGGCCTGTCTCTCGAGCTCCTGTCACTGGGATAATGGGACAATGGGAAGGCCTGTCTCCCGAACTCCTGTCACCGGGATACTGGGACAATGGGAAAGGCCTCTCCCCCCGAGCTCCTGATACCGGGATAATGGGACAATGGGGAAGGCCTGTCTTCCGAGCTCCTGTCACCGGGATACTGGGACATTGGGAAGGCCTGTCTCCCGAGCTCCCATCACCGGGATACTGGGATAATGGGAAGGCCTGTCTCCCAAGCTCCCGTCACCGGGATACTGGGACAATGGGAAGGCCTGTCTCCCGAGCTCCCGTCGCCGGGATACTGGGACAATGGGAAGGCCTGTCTCCCGAGCTCCCATCACTGGGATACTGGGACAATGGGGAAGGCCTGTCTCCCCAGCTCCTGTCGCCGGGATACTGGGACAATGGGAAGGGCTGTCTCCCGAGCTCCTGTCATTGGGATACTGGGACAATGGGGAAGGCCTGTCTCCCGAGCTCCCGTCACCGGGATACTGGGACAATGGGAAGGCCTGTCTCTCCGAGCCCCTGTCACTGGGATACTGGGACAATGGGAAGGTCTGTCTCCCGAGCTCCCGTTACCGGGATACTGGGACAATGGGGAAGGCTTGTCTCCCGAGCTCCTGTCACTGGGATACTGGGACAATGGGAAGGCCTGTCTCCCCGAGCTCCTGTCACCGGGATACTGGGACAATGGGAAAGGCCTGTCTCCCGAGCTCCTGTCACTGGGATACTGGGACAATGGGAAGGCCTGTCTCCCCGAGCTCCTGTCACCGGGATACCGGGACAATGGGAAAGGCCTGTCTCCCGAGCTCCTGTCACTGGGATACTGGGACAATGGGAAAGGCCTGTCTGCCGAGCTCCTGTCACTGGGATACTGGGACAATGGGAAAGGCCTGTCTCCCGAGCCCCCATCACCGGGATACTGGGACAATGGGAAGGCCTGTCTCCCGAGCTCCCGTCACCGGGATACTGGGACAATGGGAAGGCCTGTCTCCCGAGCTCCTGTCACCGGGATACTGGGACAATGGGAAGGCCTATCTCCCGAGCTCCTGTCACTGGGATACTGGGACAATGGGAAAGGCCTGTCTCCCGAGTTCCTGTCACCGGGATACTGGGACAATGGGAAGGCCTGTCTCCCGAGCTCCTGTCACTGGGATACTGGGACAATGGGAAAGGCCTGTCTCCCGAGCTCCTGTCACCGGGATACTGGGACAATACGGAAGGCCTGTCTCCAGAGCTCCTGTCACCGGGATACAGGGACACAGGGGAAGGCCTGTATCCCGAGCTCCCGTCACCGGGATACTGGGACAATGGAGAAGGCCTGTCTCCTGAGCTCCCGTCACTGGGATACTGGGACAATGGGAAGGCCTGTCTCCCCGAGCTCCTGTCACCGGGATACTGGGACAATGGGAAAGGCCTGTTTCCTGAGCTCCTGTCACCGGGATACTGGGACAATGGGAAAGGCCTGTCTCCCGAGCTCCTGTCACCGGGATACTGGGACAATGGGAAGGCCTGTCTCCCATCACTGGGACAATGGGAAGGCCTGTCTCCCCGAGCTCCTGTCACTGGGATACTGGGACAATGGGGAAGGCCTGTCTCCCGAGCTCCCATCACCGGGATACTGGGACAATGGGGAAGGCCTGTCTCCCGAGCTCCCATCACCGGGATACTGGGAAAATGGGAAGGCCTGACTCCCGAGCTCCTGTCACCGGGATATTGGGACAATCGGGAAGGCCTGCCTCCTGAGCTCCTGTCACTGGGATACTGGGACAATGGGAAGGCCTGGCTCCTCCAGCTCCTGTCACCGGGATGCTGGGACAATGGGAAGGCCTGTCTCCCGAGCTCCTGTCACCGGGATACTGGGACAATGGGAAAGGCCTGTCTCCCGAGCTCCTGTCAGTGGGATACTGGGACAATGGGAAGGCCTGTCTCCCGAGATCCTGTCACCGGGATACCGGGCCAATGGGGAAGGCCAGCCTCCCGAGTTCCTGTCACCGGGATACTGGGACAATGGGAAGGCCTGTCTCCCGAGCCCCCATCACCGGGATACTGGGACAATGGGAAGGCCTGTCTCGTGTGCCCCTGTCACCGGGATACTGGGACAATGGGAAGGCCTGTCTCCCGAGCACCTGTCACTGGGATACTGGGACAATGGGAAGGCCTGTCTCCCGAGCTCCCATCACCGGGATACTGGGACAATGGGAAGGCCTGTCTCCTGAGCTTCTGTCACCGGGATACTGGGACAAAGGGAAGCCTGTCTCCCCGAGCTCCTGTCACTGGGATACTGGGACAATGGGGGAAGGCCTGTCTCCCGAGCTCCTGTCACTGGGATACTGGGACAATGGGAAAGGCCTGTCTCCCTAGCTCCTGTCACTGGGATACTGGGACAATGGGGAAGGCCCGTCTCCCGAGCTCCTGTCACTGGGATACTGGGACAATGGGAAAGGCCCGTCTCCCGAGCTCCTGTCACTGGGATACTGGGACAATGGGGAAGGCCTTTCTCCCAGAGCTCCTGTCACCGGGATCCTGGTACAATGGAGAGGGCCTGTCTCCCGAGCTCCCATCACCGGGATACTGGGACAATGGGAAAGGCCTGTCTCCCGAGCTCTTGTCACTGGGAGACTGGGACAATGGGAAGGCCTGTCTCCCGAGTTCCTGTCACCGGGATACTGGGACAATGGGAAGGGAAGTCTCCCGAGCTCCTGTCACCGGGATACTGGGACAATGGGAAAGGCCTGTCTCTCCGAGCTCCCATCACCAGGATACTGGGGCAATGGGAAGGCCTGTCTCCCCAAGCTCCTGTCACCGGGATACTGGGACAATGGGAAGGCCAGTCTCCCGAGCTCCTGTCACCGAGATACTGGGACAATGGCGAAGGCCTGTCTCCCGAGCTCCTGTCACTGGGATACTGGGACAATGGGAAAGGCCTGTCTCCCAAGCTCCTGTCACCGGGATACTGGGACAATGGGAAAGGCCTGTCTCTCCGAGCTCCCATCACCGGGATACTGGGACAATGGGAAAGGCCTGTCTCCCGAGCTCGCATCACTGGGATACTGGGACAATGTGGCAGGCCTGTCTCCCGAGCTCCCATCACTGGGATACTGGGACAATGGGGAAGGCCTGTCTCCCGAGCTCCTGTCACTGGGATACTGGGACAATGGGGAAGGCCTTTCTCCCAGAGCTCCTGTCACTGGGAGACTGGGACAATGGGAAGGCCTGTCTCCCGAGCTCCCATCACTGGGATACTGGGACAATGGGGAAGGCCTGTCTCCCGAGCTCCTGTCACCGGGATACTGGGACAGTCGGGAAGGCCTGTCTCCCGAGCTCCTGTCACCGGGATCCTGGGACAATGGGAAGGCCTGTCTCCTGAGCTCCTGTCGCCGGGATACTGGGACAATGGGAAGGCCTGTCTCCCGAGCTCCTGTCACTGGGATACTGGGACAATGGGAAGGCCTGTCTCCCGAGCTCCTGTCACCGGGATACTGGGACAATGGGAAAGGCCTGTCTCCTGAGCTTCTGTCGCCGGGATACTGGGACAATGGGGAAGGCCTGTCTCCCCGAGCTCCCATCACCGGGATACTGGGACAATGGGAAAGGCCTGTCTCCTGAGCTTCTGTCGCCGGGATACTGGGACAATGGGGAAGTCCTGTCTCCCCAAGCTCCCATCTACGGGATACTGGGACAATGGGGAAGGCCTGTCTCCCCGAGCTCCCATCACCGGGATACTGGGACAATGGGAAAGGCCTGTCTCCTGAGCTTCTGTCGCCGGGATACTGGGACAATGGGGAAGGCCTGTTTCCCCGAGCTCCCATCATCGGGATACTGGGACAATGGGAAGGCCTGTCTCCCGAGCTCCTGTCACCGCGATACTGGACCAAATGGGAAGGTTTGTCAGATCGAGCTCCTATCCCGTTCTCCGTCCCTACCTTTCCGACCAGCAGGTTGTCCCAGTTTTCATTGGCGAACGCCAGGATCTCTCGTTCAAAGTCGAAGTACTTCCTTCTGCAGCAGGTGCTGAGGTGGTAGAGGACCAGGTGCACGATGTCGACCCTGTAAATCGCACAGAGTGCCAGAGTGTTAACTCGACCGCCTCCCAACAGCCCTCCGCCCGCCTATTTGATCGAACAACAGCACCTTGGTTAAGAGTCTTAATCCCAAGCTTAATGGTGAAACCTGTAAATTGGGGACGCCTAAGGGACTTGCCTCAGACGAGCCAAATATCCCGACATTGGCGTTCCTTCTTTTCCCCCTCACCTGGGATCGTGCCTAATTCTGGAGGTCCAGCCAGCAGTTTACTAGGTTTCCCAGTTCATTGCCATCCCGGGGTCCTTTTCAATTGAGGGAGGGACGTCCTGATCCTGGGTTCTGCCACGCTGGCAGCCTGCACAGGGGGAGGTGGCTGCTCTTAGGATAGAGTGTCTGGGAGATCCCAGCCAAATTGGGAGTGGGTGCGCGGGGGAATTAATGTACTTCGGACCCCTGTCCGGGGCGCCCCCTCCCTCCGTGTGCTGCAGCTGCTACTGTTTGAAGTGCTGGTGGGGGTGAGGGGGATGGGTAAGGGGGCTGTCAGCTGCTCATCGGTACCTGACGCACCGGGCGAGTGAGATCCGGTGTCGCCGGGTGAGGCTCCCGGCCTTTGCCGGATGGCGAATTCTTTACCCAGCGTGCACAGGCCCGCACCCACCATGGCTGACTCCAGCGAGCCGCACAGTTGTTGCACTCAGGCCCACCACCGCCACCTTCTCAGGGCAACGAGGAGTGGGCAATAAACACCAGTGACGCCCACAACTTGAGAACAAATTATTTTTCAAACTGATTCTGCCTCTACCGCCTTCTGAGGCTGCAACAGTCCACTTTCTCACATCCATTTGGTCAAAATATTATCTGGATTTGCCTTTATCGGCGCCTTGGGGGTATTTTTCTGCATTGATGGCGCTCTATAACTTTTTTTTAATTCGTTCATGGGATCTGGGTGTCGCTGGCAAGGCCGGCATTTATTGCCCATCCCTAGTTGCCCTTGAGAAGGCGGTGGTGAGCTGCCTTCTTGAACCGCTGCAGTCCGTGTGGTGAAGGTGCTCCCACAGTGCTGTTAGGTAGGGAGTTCCAGGATTTTGACCCAGTGACGATGAAGGAATGGCCGATATATTTCTAAGTCAGGATGGTGTGTGACTTGGAGGGGAACTTGGAGGTGGTGGTGTTCCCATGCGCCTGCTGCCCTTGTCCTTCTAGGTGGAAGAGGTCGCGGGTTTGGGAGGTGCTGCCGAAGAAGCCTTGGCGAGTTGCTGCAGTGCATTTTGTAGATGGTACACACTGCAGCCACGGTGCGCCGGTGGTGGAGGGAATGAATGTTTAAGGTGGTGGATGGGGTGCCAATCAAGCAGGCTGCTTTGTCCTGGATGGTGTCGAGCTTCTTGAGTGTTGTTGGAGCTGCACTCATCCAGGCAAGTGGAGAGTATTCCATCACACTCCTTACTTGTGCCTTGTAGATGGTGGAAAGGCTTTGGAGAGTCAGGTGGTGAGACACTCACCGCAGAATACCCAGCCTCTGACCTGCTCTTGTTGCCACAGTATTTATGTGGCTGGTCCAGTTAAGTTTCTGGTTAATGGTGACCCCCAGGATGTTGATAGTGGGGGATTCGGCGATGGTAATGCTGTTGAATGTCATGGGGAGGTGGTTAGACACTCGCTTGTTGGAGAGAGTCATTGCCTGGCACTTCTGTGACGCGAATGTTACCTGCCACTTATCAGCCCAAGCCTGAACGTTGCCCAGGTCTTGTTGCATGCGGGCATGGACGGCTTCATTATCTGCAAGTTGTTACTGTTTGAGATTCTATTAGAAAAAAGAGTCATTCCCTATTCACCCGTCAACTCGCCTCATTATTTTAAACACCTCAAGCAACTCTCAAATTTTTTTTTTCAGCCAGTAACAGGCGAAGCCAAGCACATTCCAGATTTCTCCACTCGTTTCCCCGAGTTCCCTACTATTTGTGGTTCATGCGATGTCCAGTGTGTTGGTAAAGTTGCTGTAAGTCTGTCTGGGATGGTTCCATGCTCTCTAACTGCTGCATAGGCAGTCTACAATAGCTCTGCTTCCGGTACATAATCAGAGGGAACAGCAGGACCAGCACCAGTTATACAGGGAGTGCGGAAGAGTGCAAGAGATCCACCGCCGCAACTTACACCTGGCGTGTGTCTGGTATTTACAAAAGGCACACACGCACACACATTGTGATTAAGGACACCGTACTTACCACTCCAGGGGTAGTCGCTTCACATACTCCGACTCACCAGTACAGACACAGCACACAAATAGGTAAAACCTACAAATTCAATAGAAGGCCACATATTTATCAGCAACAGTTTAGGCAGTTATAACCCAGTTCTTGGGCACAGAGCACAAACACCCCACCTATTCACGCATTAGTCCGACAATATGCACTTGGAGAGTTTGATGGGACAGTGTAGAGGGAGCTTGACTCTGTATCTAACCCGTGCTGTACCTGCCCTGGGAGTGTTTGATGGGACAGTGTACAGGGAGCTTGACTCTGTATCTAACCCGTGCTGTACCTGACCTGGGAGTGTTTGATGGGACAGTGTACAGAGAGCTTTACTCTGTATCTAACCCATGCTGTATTACTGGTCGTGAGTTTATTTATACACCTAAGTGGACAATGTTAGATGCCACGATCAATTCTGAGATTATTGTCATGTGATCTTTGTATCATATGCTGCTACACCAGTAGATGGCAACATCACACCACATACACTCTATTCCCACTGCACTGTGTCAGTGTGCAGCCGATAAGACAATTTTGCTTGATTAGAAACCTCACCCCTTAACAGAATGACAGGGAAACATGCTCCAAACTGGCTGTAGGTCCATCCTCATCAGAAGTGGTTTCTGCTGTGCATATTTTGTGTATAACAACTGTGGACATTATAGTGTTGAGATTTTCCAGCTAATCATTCCTACATCCAGTAAATTCAGCAGGCTAAGGATTAAAGCACTGGTCAGTGTATATGTTGCCTGCGATTCCTGTTTATTCAGCAGGGTAAGGATTAAAGCACTGGTCAGTGTATATGTTGCCTGCGATTCCTGTTTATTCAGCAGGGTAAGGATTAAAGCACTAGGCAGTGTATATGTTGCCTGCGATTCCTGTTTATTCAGCAGGGTAAGGATTAAAGCACTAGGCAGTGTATATGTTGCCTGCGATTCCTGTTTATTCAGCAGGGTAAGGATTCAAGCACTGGTCAGTGTATATGTTGCCTGCGATTCCTGTTTATTCAGCAGGGTAAGGATTAAAGCACTAGGCAGTGTATATGTTGCCTGCGATTCCTGTTTATTCAGCAGGGTAAGGATTCAAGCACTGGTCAGACTATATGTTGCCTGCGATTCCTGTTTATTCAGCAGGGTAAGGATTAAAGCACTAGGCAGTGTATATGTTGCCTGCGATTCCCATTTATTAAAGGTCAGTGTATTTGTTACTCGTTGTTCATGTTTGTGCAGCAGGGTTAAAGCTAAACATGATGGCTGCTTTTTCCAGATAGTATTGCGTGAATGGCGCTACATAAATGTAAGCCTTTTTTTTTTTTTAATTCCTGCACTGGCTGCGTTTACTTCCATTTGAAGTTCAGATTTATTTTTGTTCCTGTCAGAAGAGAATATTCCTTGATCTTTCCAGGAACGGAGTGCGGCCCGTCAGAACCCCAATAGACAACCTCTCCCTCAAATATATTACTGCGTCCCTTCCCCAGTGGCTCCTCGGCATGTAGTGGCCCAACAGGCCAGGAAATTCCCAGGTACCATCGCTGGACTGTACCGACTTAGCCAATCTTAGTTTGGAGAAAGTGGGAAATCGGAGAGGAATTTTCTTCCCCTAGTTGACCCAAGGACAGGACATGGCACCTGGTGGTTAGGGAATGTTATACTGGTGAAGCACAAGGCACCATGAATGTATGGGGTAGGCTAGATGAACCAGCTGGTCTATTGCTCACCCAAGTCTCTATTCTTAATAAGACACTTAAGAGCATATAATCCAGGCTGACACTCACAGTGCAGTATTGATGGAGTGCTGCACTGTCGGAGGTGCTGTCTTTTGGATGAGAGGTTAAACCGAGGCCCTGTCTGCCCTCTCTGGTGGACGTAAAAGGTCCCGCGGCCACTATTTTGAAGAGGAGCAGGGGAGTTATCCCCAGTGTCCTGGGCCAATATTTATCCCTCCTCAACCACCAAAAAAAGATTACCTGGTCATTATCACATTGCCGCATGGATATTCGCTAGAAGCTCCGATTGACGTCAGTGACCCCTGAGCTAGGGAAGGAAGAAATCTTCCAAGGTTCCCACTACTGAGTGTGCGAGTGGAGACTTGCATTTATACGGCGCCGTTCACGACCTCAGGACGTCCCAAAACGCTTTGCAGCCAATGAGGTACTTTTTGAAGTGTGGTCACTGTTGTAATGTAGGAAATGCGGCAGCCTATTTGCGCACAGCAAGCTCCCACACAGAGGAACAACAGAGCAGACGGGGCCTCGGTTTAACGACTCGTCCGAAAGACGGCACCTCCGACAGTGCAGCGCTCCCTCAGTACCGCACTGGGAGTGTCAGCCTGGATTATATGCTCTTTACGTGTCTATTATTAAGAAGAGAGACTTAGGTGAATGCAGCTTGACTGGTAACCATGGAAACAGACTCCAAACACCAGTGCCTTTTGAAGAGAGGTCAGAGTTGAGATAATACACTATTTTCCGCCTTAGAGCAGTGGGAAAATAGAGCAAAGCTTGATGAATATCTGTTTGCAACCGTAATTGGAGGCCAAGGGTATAGAGGATAGCTCCTATGCCCCTGGGGAGGGAAAAGGGATTGTTGTTGGAGGGCATCAGGCCAGGGTTGACAACTAGAGAGGCGAATGTGGGGGAAATTATTTTGAGCTTTGCTTGGTAATTTTTGGGAGTATTTAGGAATAATTTTCCCTAAGGATGGCCTATAGGTGGTGTGGAGTCCATGATCAGGTAGTTTGCACATGGTTTGTGGGAGGATTAGGTCCCTCAGGAGATTCTATCGGTGGGATAGAGTCCATGAGAGGGTAGATTGTACATGGTCTTTGGAGGAGCAGGTCCCTCAGGAGATTCTATAGGTGAGATAGAGTCCATGAGAGGGTAGATTCTACATGGTCTCTGAGAGCAGGTACTTCAGGGGCGTGTACAAGTGGTGCAGAGTCCATGATTGGGTGGAGTGTACATACAGGAGTGGCAGGTCTCTCAGGAGATTCTATAGGTGGGATGAGTCCATGAGAGGGGAGATTGTACATGGTCTGCAGGAGGAGCATGTCCCTCAGGAGATTCTATAGGTGGAATAGAGTCCATGAGAGGGGAGATTGTACACGGTCTTTGGAGGAGCAGGTCCCTCAGGAGATGCTATAGATGGGATAGAGTCCTTGAGAGGGGAGATTGTACATGGTCTGCAGGAAGAGCAGGTCCCTCAGGAGATTCTATCGGTGGGATAGAGTCCATGAGAGGGGAGATTGTACATGGTCTGCAGGAGGAGCTGGTCCCTCAGGAGATTCTATAGATGGAATGAGTCCATGAGAGGGGAGATTGTACATGGTCTGCAGGAAGAGCAGGTCCCTCAGGAGATGCTATAGGTGGGATGAGTCCATGAGAGGGGAGATTGTACATGGTCTGCAGGAGGAGCAGGTCCCTTTAGATGGAATAGAGTCCATGATCGGGTAGACGGCCGATGGTCTATGAGATGACCAGGTCCCTCAGGAGATGCTATAGGTGGGATAGAGGTCATGATAGGGCAGATTGTCGATGGTATATGGAGGAGTCGGCTGCTTAGCTGATTGGCCTATTCTCCTCCAATCTCCGATAACTAGCTAATGTAGAACCCTCCAGCCTCAGATGTCTCAGAGGGAACTTCCTGCGGAGGGGATAGAGAAAGTAAACTTGGAGCAATACCTTCAGGCACACTAGGACAAGGGGACACAGGGTCAGGGCCGTAAAGGGAAAACTTAGGATAGATGTCAGGAGCGGCAGAAGGATGGTCGAGGGCAGCACGCAGCGGACTGCGTTGTAATGGGAAGACGGTGGGATGGGTATTCGAGAAAGACGAGATCAAATGGGTCAAGTGCCTTCTACATCGGAGCTCACCTTGTGATCCTATGTTCCCAACACGCTGTAAATATCCTCGCCGACAGAGACAGGAGGACACTGGGCATGGGTTTCGTAGCACTGAACATTACAGGCAGCGCCATTTAACAACAACTTGTATTCATACAATGCCTTTAATGTAGTAAAACGTCCCAAGGCCCTTCACAGGAAATTTATCAAGCAAAATTTGACACCGAGCCACATAGGGAATTATTAGGGCAGAGGTAAGTTTTAAGGAGTGTCTTAAAAGGAGGAAGGAGAGGTGGAGAGCTTTAGGGAGGGAATTCCAGAGCTTAGGGCCTTGGCAGCTGAAGGCATGGCCACCAATTGGGGAGCGATTGAAATCGGGGATACTCAAGAGGCCAGAATTGGAGGAGCGTAGATATCTCGGAGAGTTCTGGGGCTGCAGGAGGCTACAGAGATAGGGAGGGGTGAGGCCATGAAGAGATTTGAAAACAAGGATGAGAATTTTGAAATCGAGGCGCTGCTTAACCGGGAGTCAGTGTAGGTCAGTGAGCACAGGGGTGATGGGCGAACGGGACTGGGTGCGAGTTAGGACACAGGCAGCCAAGTTATGGATGACCGCAAGTTAACAGAGGGTAGAACGTGGGAGGCCGGCCAGGAGTGCGTTGGAATAGTCAGGTCTGGAGGCAATAAAGGCATGAAAGTGGATGCAGTAACTCGGCCCAGCGATCTCACCTGTCTCCGTAGAGCAGTGGCTTGTTCAGGCACTGGGTACAAGCCTCGTGGAACCAGTGCTGACACCGACAACACTGCAGCATCTTCAGATTCCACCTTACGAAAGAAAGGAAGAACTTGCATTTATAGAGTAATAGAGTTATACAGCACAGAAAGAGGCCCATCGTGTCCGCGCCGGCCATCAAGCCCTGTCTATTCTAATCCCATTTTCCAGCACTTGGTCCGTAGCCTTGTATGCTATGCCGTTTCAAGTGCTCATCCAAATGCTTCTTGAATGTTGTGAGGGTTCCTGCCTCTACCACCCTTTCAGGCTGTGAGTTCCAGATTCCAACCACCCTCTGGGTAAAAAAGTTTTTCCTCAAATCCCCTCTAAACCTCCTGCCCCTTACCTTGAAACTATGCCCCCTGGTTATTGACCCCTCTACTAAGGGGAAAAGTTCCTTTCTATCTACCCCCCTCATAATTTTGTACACCTCAATCAGGTCCCCCCTCAACCTTCTCTGCTCTAAGGAAAGCAACCCCAGCCTGTCCAGTCTCTCTCCAAATAGCTGAAGCACTCCAGCCCAGGTAACATCCTGGTGAATCTCCTCTGCACCCTCTCCAATGCAATCACATCCCTCCTATAGTGTGGCGACCAGAACTGCACACAGTATTCCAGCTGTGGCCTAACTAGCGTTTTGTACAGCTCCATCATAACCTCCCTGTTCTTGCCTTCATTAGCCAAGGCATAGAATATAAGTATCCCATATGCCTTTTTAACCACCTTATCTACCTGTCCTGCTACTTTCAGGGATCTATGTACATGCACACCAAGGTCCCTCTGATCCTCTGTCCTTCCTAGGGTCCTACCATTCATTGTATATTCCCTTGCCTTGTTTGTCCTCCCAAAATGCATCACCTCACACTTTTCAGGGTTAAATTCCATTTGTCACTGTTCTGCCCATCTAACCATCCCGTCTATATCATCCTGTAGCCTGAGGCTTCCCTCCTCGCTATTTACCACTCCACCAATTTTCATGTCATCTGCAAACTTACTTATCATACCTCCTACATTCATATCTAAATCATTAATGTACACTACAAACAGCAAAGGACCCAGCACCGATCACTGCGGTACCCCACTGGACACAGGCTCCCAGTCACAAAAACAACCTTCGACCATCACCCTCTGCCTCCTGCCACTAAGCCAATTTTGGATCCAATGTGCCAAATTGCCCTGGATCCCATGGGCTCTTACCTTCTTGACCAGTCTCCCATGTGGGACTTTGTCAAAGGCCTTACTGAAGTCCGTGTAGACTACATCAACTGCACTACCCTCATCCACACACCTAGTCACCCCCTCGAAAAATTCAATCAAATTGGTCAGACATGATCTCCCCATTTACACTGCGCCGTTCACCACCTCAGGACGTCTGAAACTGCTTCACAGCCAATGAAGTACTTTTTGAAGTGTCGTCACTGTTGTAAACGTGGGAAACGCTGCAGCCAATTGGCGTACAGCTTGGGGAGTTAAGAAATTGTCCAGTCAGGGTGCTCCGGGCATCATGAGCGTGGGGCAGGCGGGATGGACCAGCTGGTCTTTTCCTGCCCGTCATTTGTCAACATGTCCCTCCCTTTCCAGCGACGGGTCTAACGCCTCCCAGTTCCGGCAGTGAGCCAGGCTGCCTGACCCATTGCGAACAGCACCTTGGGAGTACTGGGCTATAGTCTCCCATCGCCAGCCCCAGAGAAACCCCAGGCACTTTACAACCTTCCGATCTCGAACACTGAGTTCACCAACTTCACATCGTAACCAGCGCTCCCATTTTCTTGGGACAGTGGCTGCTGGTAACGATGTTGCTGTTGCCATTTACACCTCCTCTGGACCCATCTTTTGTTTCTTTATTGTCCCATCAGCGTCCACTTTTGCACCATCATCCCTTTTGTCAATTATCACTCCTGCCCTCCGCCCGATCGCAGACCTTCCCTTTTGTTCTTTCCTCCCTCCCCCCCCGCTTTTCCCTGCCCCTGTGCTTGCTTAAAAACCGTTACATCTCCAACTCCTTCCAGTTCGGACGAAGGTTCATGGAGCTGAAACGTTAACTCTTGTTTCTCGCTCCACAGATGTTGAGTATTTCCAGCGTTTTCTGATTCTATCCCAGAGAACCCTCGTTTACCTCACTCCACAGAGGAGCTGTCACCAGCCAATCACCGACAATAACATGCCTCTCGTAAACTGCAGAATTCTTCAAATTTAAGGAGCATTGTTTTGTTATATTCGCCGGACTGTATATATGGGCGTGGGTGTACAGGGCACAATTTCAAAATTTGCAGATTACACAAAACTTGGAATTATAGTAAACAGTGAGAAGGAGAGTGCTAGACTTCAGGAAGACATAAACAGGCTGGTGAAATGGGCGGACACGTGGCATTTGAAATTTAACGCAGAAAAGTGTGAAGTGATACATTTTGGTAGAAAGAACAAGGAGAGGCAATACAAACTAAAGGGTACAATCCTAAAGTGGGTGCATGAACAGAGAGACCCGGGGGTATGTGTGCACAAATCGTTGAAGGTGGCAGGGCAGGTTGAGAAAGCAGTTAAAAGAGACTTACAGGATCCTGGGCTTCGTAAATAGAGGTATAGAATACAAAAGTGTGGAAATGATGATGAGCCTTTATAAAACACTGGTTCGGCCCCAACTGGAGTACTGTGTCCAATTCTGGGCACCGCACTTTAGGAAGGATGTGAAGGCCTTAGAGAAGGCGCAGAAAAAATTTACGAGAATGATTCCAGGAATGAGGGACTTCAGTTAAATCGATAGACTGGAGAAGCTGGGGTTGTTCTCCTTGAAGCAGAGAAGATTGAGAGGAAATTTGATGGTCACAATCATGAGGGGTCTGGACAGAGTAGATAGAGAGAAACCTTTCCCATTGGCAGAAGGGTCGAGAAACAGAGGACACAGATTTCAGGTGATTGGCAAAAGAACCAAAGGCGACATGAGGGAAAACCTTTTTTACACAGCGAGTGGTCAGGATCTGGAATTCACTGCCTGAAAGGGTGGTGGAGGCAGACTCAATCACAGCTTTCAAAAGGGAATTGGATAAGTATCTGAAGGAAAATAATTTGCAGGGCTATGGGGAAAGGGCAGGGGGAGTGGGACTAGCTGAGAGTCAGCACGGGATCGACGGGCTGAATGGCCTTCTTCCGTGCTGTAACCGTTCTATGACCCTATGGAACAAATACCAGGATATCAACAAAAAAATCACCGCCAGGATTCTCGCTTCCAATTAGTGCAGAATCATAGAATCCTACAGCACAGAAGGAGGCCATTCGGCCCATCGTGCCTGTGCCGGCTCTTTGAAAGAGCACTTCAGCTAGTCCCATTCCCCTGCTCTTTCCCCATAGCCTTGTAATTTTTCAAGTATTGATCCAATTCCCTTTTGAAAGCTACTACTGAATCTGCTTCCACCGCCCTTTCAGGTAGTGCATTCCAGACCACAACAACTCTCTGCGTAAAAAAAAAATCTCCTCATCTTCCCTCTGGTTCTTTAGCCAATTATTTTCAATCCAAGTCCTCTGGCTACTGACCCTCCAGTCAGTGGAAACAGTTTCTCCTTATCTACTCTTTCAAAAACCCTTAATATCCAGTGACACCCCCTCCTGGCAATTGAGTGTGCATGTGGATCTTGTGAGGTAGGGATCAGGCTCGGGTGCGATGCCCCCCCCTTGGTCACATAGCCTGCCCGCCCTCGCAGTCTAGACTTAGAGTCATAGAGTCATAATGGCACAGAAGGAGGCCATTCGGCCCATCGAGTCCATGCCGGCTCTCTGTGGAGCAATCCAGTCAGTCCCATTCCCCCGCTCTCTCCCCGTAGCCCTGCAAGTTTATTTCCATTAAGTGCCTATCCAGTCTCCCCTTGAAAACACTGTGTGTCTCCACTTCCATCGACAGCGAGTTCCAGGTCATCACCACTCGCTGCGTAAAAAGTTTTTCCTCACATCGCCCCTGTATCTCTTGCCCAAAAACTTAAATCTGTGTCCCCTAGTCCTTGTACCATCAGCTAGTGGGAACAGCCTTTCCCCATCTAGCCTATCCAAACCCATCATAATCTTGTACACCGCTATCAAATCACCCCTCAACCTCCTTTGCTCTAATGAAAACAAATCCAGCTTCTCCAACCTGTCCTAGTAGCCAAGATCCCCCAAACTCGGAACCATTCTGGTAAATCTCCTCTGCACCCTCTCAAGGGCCTTCACACCCTTCCTAAAAAGTGTAGGGGACCAGAACTGGACTTAACACGCAAGGAATGTCGGGTGAGGTAACGGAAGGCGATTAGCGCTCGGGGAACTCCGCCTGCAGCAAGAGTCAGGGTCTTCAGGAGAATCGAGGGATATGGGGATCGGGCGGGAACGCGAAGTTGAGGTCGAAGATCAGCCATGATCTTACTGAGTGACGGAGCGGGCTCGAGGGGCCGTACGGCCGACTCTTGCTCCTAATTCTTATGGGAGCAAGGAAGAAAAGATGGAAGGAGAAAATAGGTTTTTGTAATCTGAAGAATTACAACCGCTGAAAGCCCTCCAACTAAAGTTGGGAGGCGGGTGAGGAAGATGCAATACTTACTCTCCGGGGCCTCCGCAGTAACAGTAACATTGCTGCTGATTGGTGAGATGCTCGGAGTCCCATTCTAGTGACTTGAGCTGATAGGGCAGAACCCGCTTCATGGCCAGCATGGCTTTGGCATATGGTCCCTTCTTTAAGGCACCTCCTTTCTGACGGAAACATTAAGCACACACACGTATATAACGTAAGCATGCACGGATTACTCGAGATTTCACACACAGCTCTCCATGCATGGAATTCTCAGCGGCCGATCTTCTACCTGCCAATTCAATCTCACTGCGAGACCCCAGCAGATGGAAACCATTCCCTACAGGCAGCAATCCCAATGGATTCAATCCCCATCCATGGACAGAAGCCCTCCCCATTCTCTTCCGTTAATAAGAATTCTATTGACTAAATCCCCTTCAATTCCATTAATGGGAATCCCAATGGACTAAAGCCTCTTCCCATTCACCCCCACCAATGGACCCAAACCTGGGAATAGGAAGGAGTGATATTTAGTTCTCGTTTGTCTTCACTGTGCCTTGCTGTTATAGCAGGAGTGTAATATAGACGAAAATATACAAGTGGCAAAACTTCCCCAGTGACTCAATTCTTCATGACACCAATTAGTGTATAAGTAAGCCACAGAAACCAGGATGGTCAGTGAGCAGGGGCAGTGGTGGGGCTACACTGACCTCAGTGCGCCAGGTCAGGGAGTGGAAATATCAAAGCAAATCCATGGAGGCTCCTGGTCCCGATACCTGTGTAATGGCCCCTTGCGAGGAAGTGCGCGTATGTGGCCATCAGGCAAGGACAGGTTTTGGCTCTGCTGTGATGCCCCACCGTGTTAAATAGCCCATCAGCACTTACTGTGCTCGTGCTTGAAGAGTGGCATGGTGCGCAAAGTACCCGTAGAACTTGTACCTCCGCGCGGGTCAGTGCCATCAGGAGAAGAGGGCACAAAAGACGAGTGCGAGAGGCCAGTCGCAATCATTGCCACACCTCCTTTCCATCCTGATTCACCAGACAGGCTAGCATGGACCCTGGCTACAGCATCCAACCATCAGCCATTCGCGGTCACGTCTAAAGGCATTGCTGCCTGACCCACTGAAGGGGCTTTCGCTACAATTGATCAGAAAACGTACCAACCGCAATGCGTTAACCGCCTTTTACCGACAGTAAAGGGTTGCGGCACTTTTTTCCCCTCCCCGATTACCGAACCCAACAAAGAGACATCAGTCTTACCTTGGTGGCTACAGCAAAGATACACGAGCGGCAAACCCACGAGGTCGGGACTCTGCCGTCATCCTCGATCTTGGGGGCGTGGCACTCCCGATGGTACCCTAACCGGCGTGAAGACAAAGTGGGTCACGTCACATCAACACA
This sequence comes from Somniosus microcephalus, assembly GCF_052327205.1. NCBI lineage: Eukaryota > Metazoa > Chordata > Chondrichthyes > Squaliformes > Somniosidae > Somniosus > Somniosus microcephalus. Next base: position 116,298,813 of record NW_028225179.1, read on the forward strand.
AAGAATTCTGTGCCATGGTTCAGTGGATAGCACGCGCGCCTCAGAAAATCATGGGTTCGAGCCCCTCTCCGGAGACTAAAATTTAGGCCGACACTCCCAGTGCAGTGCTGAGGGAGCGCTGCACTGTCGGAGGTGCCGTCTTTCGGATGAGACGTTAAACCAAGGCCCCGTCTGCCTTCTCGGGTGAACGTTAAAGATCCCACAGCCACTATTCCAAAGTAGAGCAAGGGGACTTCTCCCCAGTGTCCTGGCTGATATTTATCCCTCAACTAACATCACTTAAAAAAAACAGATGATCTCGTCTGAGGTTTGTGGGAGCTTGCTGTGCGCTAGCTGGCTGCTGCGTTTCCCTACATGACAACAGTGATTACACTTCAAAAAATAACTCCATTGGCTGTAAAACGTCCTCATGTCGTGAAAGGCGCTGCAGAAATGCAAATTCTTTATTTAGCGAGCAAGTGTTAACATCCTGACTCCCTGAACTATAAAGGCCAAGATCAGACAAGCCTGTATAGATGGGATGGCAGGGGAGCACGAGCGTGGAAGCTGGGCCGTATACTGACACTCGTTCAGACACCGACTTACACCTCTGGGTTGAAGTTTGGCCCAGAGTGATGAGGTACAAGTCTCCCCAGTCTTCTGGTTGCAAGGGTCCTATGTGAGATCAGTCTGGCCAGTCCCAGATTGCCCCAATTCAGCGCCAACTGGGAAGATGGTTGGTGCAGCAGGGATGGTCTTCGGAGGTTGCCACGGAGGCGGAGTGGTGGCAGTTTAGCTTTGGATCTGGCTGTGCCCCGAATTTTACCTAACCCGCTCAATACAGCGCAAGATCGGGGCGGGGTGTAAAACGGGCACTGGATCCGAATCCGTTCTTGATATCACGCCCCCCACACTCCCCCCCGCCGGGCGGGTTAGTGGGTTAGGTTAAATCGGGGCTCCAGTCTCCCAGATGCGAAGTGTTCCATTCCCCTCTGCACGAACGTCCTCACCTCGAAAAGCACAAGAAAGGGAAACGCGAGGCAAAAAACCATCTGCACAGTCGATACTGCTCCCATATGTGAGGGGGGGGGGGTCTTTTCAGCTCTCTCCCACCCCCGGGCAGGACAGAAGAAACAGCTTCTTGCCCGATACGTGGCCCCTTCTCGCACTTCGTGTTCCTCTGAACTTCTCTCATAAGCTACAAATACGCGGTCTCCCACTCTCTTCCTCCTCTCTGCGTCACGGCGTCAAAATCAAAATTCACTGGAACTCCTTCTCTTCCACAAGGCGTCAGAACCCTCTGCCACTCATTGCCTCCCTCGCTCTTCCTCTCCTCTTACAATCTTCGGGCTTCTCACAGTCAAACTTGGTGTCGCCTCACCATTACTTACCGACTTGTCGTGCCGCTTCTACTTTTAGTACCAATCTTGCTGGCGTCCAGCACTTTCCAGCTTGGTTCAGCCAGTTCTAAGAGTTGAGCTAAAGAAAGACTTAGCCTAGATTATCTAGAAATTACCATGGACGAGATCAGCAGGCAAGCACTTAACATTCATAGAATCATAGACGTTTATGGCACAGGAGGAGGCCATTCGGCCCATCGTGTCCGTGCTGGCCGACAAAGAGCTATCCACCCTAATCCCACTTTCCAGCACTTGGTCCGTAGCCTTGCAGTTTACGGCACTTCAAGTGCATATCCAAGTACTTTTTAAATGTAATGAGGGTTTCTGCCTCTACCACCCTTTCAGGCAGTGAGTTCCAGACCCCCACCACACACCGGATGAAAAAATATCTCCTCAACTCCCCTCTAATCCTTCTACCAATTACTTTAAATCCATGCCCCCTGGTTATTGACCTCTCTGCTAAGGGGAAAATAGGTCCTTCCTATCCACTCTATCTAGGCCACTTAGACAACTGAATTAAGTCTCCCCTCAGCCTCCTCCGTTTCAAAGAAAACAACCCCAACCTATCCGATCTTTCCTCATAGCTAAAATTCCCCAGCCCAGGCAAAATCCTCGTAAATCTCCTCTGCACCCCCTCTAATGCAATCACATCCTTCCTGTAATAATTCCTCTCATACAACATTCTTCTGTCTACTAATACCCATTTAAGATAAAATGCTGAATGTCTCCATTAAAAAAACCAGAGAGGAACATCATAAGACCAAACGCAGATTGGGTGACCGCTTTGCGGAACACCTCCGTTCAGTCCGTAAGGGTGACCCCGAGCTTCCGGTCGCCTGTCATTTCAATTCACCGCTCCATTCCCACTCGGACCTCACCGTCCTTGGCCTCTTGTACTGTTCCACGGAAGCTCAACGTAAACTCGAGGAACAGCACCTCATCTTCCGATTAGGCACTCTGCAGCCTTCCGGTCTCAATATCGAGTTCAACAATTTCAGATCATAACCTCGGCCCCCATTTCATTTTCACTTATATTTTTCCACTCCTTTCCTTTCCCCCCCCCCCCCTTTCCTTTTGTTTCTCTCTCACACCTGGCAGCTATCTTTTGCCCTGCCAGTACACTTTACACCTAATCACAGCCTATTACCATCTCGTCTAGCTTCTAATCTCTTTTACTTCTTTTGGTTCTTTTATTCTTTTGTCCGATCGCAGCCCTGCCTTCGATCTAGTTCCTTTTCTCTCCAGTTTTGAAGAAGGGTCAAACCCGAAACGTCAACTCAAATTTCTCTCCACGGATGTTGCCTGACTTGCTGAGTTTTTCCAGCATTTTCTGTTGTTATTTCGGATTTCCAACATCTGCAGTATTTTGCTATCGTATAAGTATTATGTGCTTGTGTACGAATATTGCCCTCAGAAGTGGGGATGTTCGCTGATGATTGCACACTGTTCAGCACCATTCGAGACTCATCAGATACTGACGCAGTCCGTGTCCATATGCAGCAAGACCTGGACAATATTCAGACTTGGGCTGACAAGTGGCAAGTAACATTCGCACCACACAAGTGCCAGGCAATGACCATCTCCAACAAGCGAGACTCTAACCACCTCCCCATGACATTCAATGGCATTACTACCGCTGAATCCCCCACTATCAACATCCTGGGGGTTACCATTGATCAGAAACTGAACTGGACCAGCCACATAAATACTGTGGCTACAAGAGCAGGCCAGAGGCTGGGAATTCTGCGGCGAGCGTCTCACCTCCTGACTCCCCAAAGCCTTTCCACCATCTACAAGGCACAAGTCAGGAGTGTGATGGAATACTCTCCACTTGCCTGGATGAGTGCAGCTGCAACAACACTCAAGAAGCTCGACACCACTCAGGATAAAGCAGCCCACTTGATTAGCACTCCATCCACCACCTTAAACAGTCACTCCCTCCACCACCGGCGCACTGTGGCTGCAGTGTGTACCATCTACAAGATGCACTGCAGCAACTCGCCAAAGCTCCTTCAACAGCACCTTCCAAACCCACGACCTCTACCACTTAGAAAGACAAGGGCAGCAGACGCATGGGAACATCACCACCTACAAGTTCCCCTCCAAGCCACACACCATCCTGACTTGGACCTGTATCGCCGTTCCTTCACTGTCGCTGGGCCAAAATCCTGGAACTCCCTCCCTAACAGCATTGTGGGTGTACCTACACCATATGGACTGCAGCGGTTCAAGAAGGTGGCTCACCACCATCTTCTCAATGGCAATTAGGGATGGGCACTAAATGCAGGCCTAGCCAGCCAGCGACGTTCACATCCCATCAATGAATAAAAAAAGGACTTCATCCTAAATTCCCTGTATTTTCCAAAGGAAAAAAATGTTTTGAAGTTGAAAACAAGCAGCAACACAACAAAATTACCAAATTACACAGATTGGGCCTCCTATCACTTCCAATAATGGCTGCTCCCAGAAACTAAAGGACGCATCATCAGAACCAAGTTACTTGCTGGCAAACACAAAATAACCCCATCAACTACACAAAATAGTTCATCTACCTTCATCACAGTGTCCCTTACAACAACATTATTGTTGAAATGAACTGAAGATCGGACCTATCCTCTCAGGAGTTTAGAATGAGAGGTGATCTCATTGAAACATACAAGATTCTGAGGGGGATTGACAGGGTAGATGCTGAGAGATTGTTTCCCCTGGCTGGGGATCTAGAACTAGGGGGCATAGTCTCAGGATAAGGGGTCGGCCATTTAGGACTGAGATGAGGAGGAATTTCTTCACTGAGTGTGGTGAATCTTTGGAATTCTCTACCCCAGAGGGCTGTAGTTGCTGAATCGTTAAGTACATTCAAGGCTGAGATCGATAGATTTTTGGACTCTAGGGGAATCGAGGGATATGGGGATAGTTCAGGAAAGTGGAGTTGAGGTAGAAGATCAGCCATGATCTTAGTGAATGGCGGAGCAGGCTCGAAGGGCCGAATGGCCTACTCCTGCTCCTGCTTCTTATGTTCTTATGATTGCTTTACTGTTGCGCCAATTTGAGTTGTCCTACTTATTTTTAACCACAATGATTCTTCAGTTCACTTCAACAATAATGTCGTCGTAAGGGTCCCCATGATGAAGGTAGATGAACTTTTTGCATAGTTGATGGGGCTATTTTCATAAAGTCATGATGAAGATGTTACCAGTATGAAGCGCAGCCAGTCGCCAACCCTCTGTGTTATTAGAATTGCTTTGAGGCTCTGCGGTTGACAAACACAAAGGCCTTTTCAAAATGAACAATCCCTGCATAAAATGAGCTCCCAAACACTGAATGCACTGCTCGATAAAGTGGTGGAAACAGACTCAATAGTAGCTTTCAAAAGGGAATTGGATAAATACTTGAAGGAGAAAAATTGCAGGGATATGGGGAAAAGAGCGGGGGAGTGGGATTAACTGGATTGCTCTTCGAAAGAGCCGGTGCAGACTCGATGGGCCAAATGGCCTCTTTCTGTGCCGTACCATTCAATGATTCTGTGAAAGCATCAGGTTTTACTGCTCTCTAACAAAAGGAAAGGCTGCACTTGATCGGTGAGATCTGGCTGCGGACAGGAAAGGGGAAACGAGACCGATGAACCCCAATCCTGTTAATTCTCACTGGATTATTTTTATCCCTAGTTGACCTCGAGAAGGTGGTGGTGAGCCGCCTTCTTAGAAAAGAAAGAAAAATAGGAGCAGGAGTAGGCCATTCGGCCCTTCGAGCCTGCTCCTCCATTCAATATAATCATGGCTAATCCTCTATCTCAATACCATATTCCCGCTCTCTCCCCATACCCCTTGATGCCTTTTGTGTCTAGAAATCTATCGATCTCCTTCTTAAATATATTCAGTGACTTGGCCTCCACAGCCTTCTGTGGTAGAGAATTCCACAGGTTCACCATCCTCTGAGTGAAGAAATTTCTCCTCATCTCAGTCCTAAATGTCCTACCCCGTATCCTGAAACTGTGACCCCCCCGAACCGCTGCAGTCCGCGTGGTGAAGGTACACCCAACAGTGCTGTTAGGGAGGATTTTGACCCAGCGACGACGAAGGATCGGCGATATATTTCCAAGTCAGGATGGTGTGTGACTTGGAGGGGAACTTGGAGGTGGTGTTGTTCCCATGCGCCTGCTGCCCTTGTCCTTCTAGGTGGAAGAGGTCGCGGGTTTGGGAGGTGCTGCCGAAGAAGCCTTGGCGAGTTGCTGCAGTGCATCTTGTAGATGGTACACACTGCAGCCACGATGCGCCGGTGGTGGAGGGAGTGGATGTTTAAGGTGGTGGATGGGGTGCCAATCAAGTAGGCTGCTTTGTCCTGGATGGTGTTGAGCTTCTCGAGTGTTGTTGGAGCTGCACTCGTCCAGCAAGTGGAGAGTATTCCATCACACTCCTTACTTGTGCTGGTTGTAGATGATGGAAAGGCTTTGGGGTGTCAGAAGGCGAGCCACTCGCCGCAGAATACCCAGCCTCTGACCTGCTCTTGTAGCCACAGTATGTGTGTGGCTGGTCCAGTTATGTTTCTGTTGTGGCGACATTCCACCACTGGACATAATCCGCTCACGGCGGCACGGACAGTTTAAGCAGACGCCCCCAGCCGGGGGCCCTTTCCTCCAGCAACTTGTTTCCCGCAGGGACAGGCTGCCGGGAGCACTTCCTGTCTGGGGAGTATTTAAGTGGATGCGCGGGCTTTTCCAGTTCCTCTTTGCCATGAGGTAGAATAAAAGCAGTTGTGTTTTACTAGCTCTGGTCTCGACTCCCACGTTTGCCGCGGTATCTCAACACTGGTGACCCCGACGCTCAGGACGAATCCTAAGCTAGCATGGCGGATACAAACGCAGTCACGGTTAAATTACCGGACTTTTGGGAGAACCTGGCCGAAGCCTGGTTCGTTCAAGCTGAGTCCAGATTCCGTCTGAAACACATTACAGTCGACGCCACAAAGTACGACTACCTCGTCTCCGCTCTCACCTACGCCACAGTCCCCAAGGTTTGGGCAGCGCTGCAGAATCCACCACCGGACGGCAAGTACGAACATCTGAAGGCTGCGCTCCTTAAAAAATTTCAAACGTCCTCTTACCAGCACCACTACCAACTCCTTGACCTCCCCAGCCTTGGTGACGCTTCACCATCAGACCTGCTTTCCCACATGATGTCCCTCTCGGACGACAAAAACCCCGGCGCCCTCTTTCGCACGCTTTTCATTCGGCAGCTCCCCGCCAGCATCCGCCCGCTCGTTGTGGAGTCTGGCTCCACGGACCTGAATGACATAGCCAAAAAGGCCGACCGGCTGCTCTCTGCACAGTCCGCTCGCGACGTCGCGCCCGACCTCACGGCAACGACCACGCGGTCTTCCCGGCCCACTAGGCCCGACCGCCCTACCACTCCGGGTCACTGCTACTACCACACCCATTTTGGCGCTAGGGCCCAACGCTGCACGCCACCGTGTACTTTCAAACCCCCCCCCGCACTGGCCGCGGGGCAAAAGGGACCTCTACTGTACGTCACCGACGACAGAACCAACCGCCGATTTCTGTGCGTCACAGGGGCCCAGCACAGCATCACCCCCGCCTCCGCCCTCGAAATCCAACGCAGCACACGGGGTATCACGCTGGCCGCAGCCAATGGCTCTGACATCCGCACATATGGCACCCGCATGGTCACGCTCGACCTCGTGGGCCGCCGCTACCGCTGGGAGTTCCTCACAGCCAAGGTCCTCTGCCCACTCATCAGCGCAGACTTCCTATGCGCCCACGGCCTCCTTGTCGACATTCCGAGGCACCGCCTCGTCGACATCAACACTATGGCCCCCATCCCCGGCGCATTTACCCCGGCCCGTTCGGCCGGCCTGACGACCTACTGCCTCGCCAGAGCCACGGACGACTACTCGGCACTCCTAGCCGAGTTTCCCGCCCTCACTAACCCGACCTTTTCGGCCAAAGCCGCCAAACACGGTGTGGAGCACTATATCCCCACCACCGGCCCCCCAGTTTCTGCCCACGCCCGCAGACTCAACCCGGCCAAGCTGGAAATCGCGCGGGCGGAGTTCACCACCATGGAACAACTCGGCATCATCCGCAGCTCCAGCAGCCCTTGGGCCTCGCCCCTCCACATCGCCCCCAAGCCCGGCGGAGGCTGGCGCCCTTGCGGGGACTACCGCCGCCTTAACGACGCCACCACCCCCGACCGATACCCGGTGCCACACAGCCAGGACTTCTCGGCCCGACTGGCCAGACGAACCATCTTTTCCAAAGTCGACCTGGTGCGCGGTTACCACCAAGTCCCCGTACACACCGCAGACATCCCCAAAACGGCCGTCATCACCCCATTCGGCCTGTTCGAGTTCCTGAGGATGCCCTTCGGCCTCAAGAATGCAGCCCAGGCTTTCCAGCGCCTGATGGACTCAGTCCTCCGGGACCTCAACTTCCTATTCGTCTATCTAGATGACATTCTCGTGGCCAGCTCCTCCAAACAGGAACACCTCGAACACCTTCGCATCTTGTTCGGGCGCCTAGCCCAACACGGGCTCATCCTCAGCCCGGCGAAGTGCCAATTCGGCCTAACCGAGATCGATTTTCTCGGTCACCACATCACCCCTGCTGGGGCCGTCCCCCTGCCCAACAAGGTGCAGGCCGTCCAGCAATTCCCCCGCCCCACAACCATCAAGGGCCTCCAGGAGTTCCTCGGGATGGTGAACTTCTACAACAGGTTCATCCCCAGAGCGGCAGCCCTCATGAAGCCCCTATACGACTCCCTCCGAGGTAAATCCAGCAAGATGGACGTAGCCTGGACCACTGACACATTAGCCGCCTTCGACGCCACCAAAAACGCGCTCGCCGACGCCACCCTGCTCGCGCACCCGAGGGCCGATGCCCGGGTCGCGCTCACCACCAACGCCTCCGACCACGCGGTCGGCGCCGTGTTCGAGCAGTGGGTCAATGGCGCGTGGCAGCCACTTGCCTTCTACAGCCGCCAACTGCGCCCCCCGGAGGTCAAATACTCCACTTTCGACCGCGAGCTTCTCGCGCTCCACCTGTCGGTCCGCCATTTCAGGTTCCTCCTGGAAGGCCGCCCCTTCACCGCGTACGTGGACCACAAGCCGCTCACATACGCGATGGCCAAGCACACCGAACCCTGGTCCGCTAGGCAGCAACGCCAGCTCGCGGCCGTGTCCGAGTTTACTACGGACATCCAGCACGTCTCCGGTAGGGACAACGTTGTCGCCGACTGCCTTTCCCGTCCCGCCATCTGCGCGAATCACCTCGCGGTCGACTACGCGCAACTAGCAGTGGCCCAGCTCACGGACCCAGACCTCCTCTCGGCGGCTACCAGCCTGCCAGGGCTACGCCTAGTCAAGGTCGCGCAAGGGCCCGAAGCCACGGCAGTCACTTGCGACGTCTCACTCGGCCAACCCAGGCCGGTTGTCCCTGAAACCTGGCGCCGCCGCTTCTTCGACGCGCTCCACGGGCTCTCCCACCCGGGTTCCCGCGCATCCATCAAACTCCTCTCCCAGCGTTTCGTCTGGCGCGGCCTCAGCAGAGATGTTCGGACTTGGGCCACCTCCTGCCTCGCCTGCCAACGGGCTAAGGTACAGCTGCACACAAAAGCACCCCTGGGAGACTTCGAGGTACCCAGCCGCCGCTTCGACCACGTACACGTCGACATCGTCGGTCCCCTGCCGCCATCGCAAGGCCAAACTTATCTCCTCACGATGGTCGACCGCTACACACGCTGGCCTGAGGCAGTGCCGCTGACCTCCACCACCACAGCCGACATCGCCAGGGCGTTCGTTAACACCTGGGTTGCGAGGTTCGGCGTACCGACCGACATAACCTCCGACAGAAGCGCCCAGTTCACCTCCGAAGTCTGGACGGCCACAGCACGCAACCTCGGGGTGACGCTCCACCGAACCACGGCGTACCACCCGCAGGCCAACGGGCTTTGTGAACGCTTCCACAGGTCACTCAAGGCCTCACTCCGCGCCGGCCTGCAGGACAGTACCTGGACTGACCGCCTACCGTGGGTGCTACTAGGCCTACGCACCGCGGTCAAGGAAGACCTCCAGTCCTCGGCAGCGGAGTTAGTCTACGGTCAACCGCTGCGCGTCCCAGGCAAATTCCTTCCGGAGGCTACCACGCCTTGGTCGGCCGAACAGCAGCGGCTCAACTCTTTCTCTTCCGCTCAGCAGTTCGCCCCACTTCCGGTCAACCGACACGGCGTACTCGCACCTCACGTCCTGCCAAATTTACAGCAGGCGCGCTTCGTCTTCGTGCGACACGACGCGCACCGTGGGCCCCTGCGACCCCCGTACGACGGACCGTACGAGGTGCTACAAACCGGGGACAAGGTCTTCAAGCTGCGACTCGGCGACAGGGTCGACACAGTCTCCATCGACCGGCTCAAACCAGCACACACAGAACCAGGGGAACAGGTGCCCCGTGGCCCGGCCTCCAACTAGAGGCCGTCCCGCCAGCAAGCCAGCACAGCCGGCGGCGAACCGCCCGGCCCCACCAACTAGACCGGCGATCACTCAGAGCCGCTGCGGCAGAACCATCAGACCACCGTCACGACTTGTCCACTCCTCCTTAGCGGATTCTGGGGGGAGCTCTGTGGCGACACGCCACCACTGGACATAATTCGCTCACGGCGGCACGGACAGTTTAAACAGACGCCCCCAGCCGGGGGCCCTTTCCTCCAGCAACTTGTTTCCCGCAGGGACAGGCTGCCGGGAGCACTTCCTGTCTGGGAAGTATTTAAGTGGATGCGCGGGCTTTTCCAGTTCCTCTTTGCCATGAGGTAGAATAAAAGCAGTTGTGTTTTACTAGCTCTGGTCTCGGCTCCCACGTTTGCCGCGGTATCTCAACACTGTGATGTTATACGGCGCGGCCCATTGGCAAAGAAAAAAAAAAGACAAATTCTGTCCCCATCTTCCCTGAACAGTCTCTGATTCTTTCTCTGTCTTTTGTCCCCTCTAAAGTTGAACCAACACCCTAGTCTGCCTGAGGCTCCTCACCGCCGCCCATCTCCCGCCACCACTTCCCCGACCTCCCCCGCCACACCCCAGCCCGGACTCCGAGTCACTTCATAGCTTCACCCCCGCCCCACCCATCCGTCTCCCTCCACGAGGCCCATCTCTTGCTCGGCTTACTGACGGCGAACAGCTCCTGCTGCACAGCAAGAGCCCACAAGCAGAACCGAGGTGGGAGGCCAGTTCACCCGTTTGAGGTGGTCCAGGCCAAGAGGGGTAAAGTCAGCTTGCTGCTCTTCTTCGAATACTGGCACGGGACCATTAACGTACACGTGAACAGACAGGAGTGAGCGCGCGCGAGAGAGAGAGCTAAAGGCGCAAGGACAGCCTGGATCGTGTGCTTAAGTACTGGAGTGAGGCTCGAGTGCCACCATGTGAGCCAAGCTGACACACGTCATTTATAATATCCAATTATTTTTCAATGATTTTCGCTCAGTTTGCTTGCATTCTCCTTGGAGTTTGCTGTGTAGGACAGTGAGCGAGGGAACGAGGGAGGGTGAGTGGGCGCTAGAGGGCAGGCGCGAGAGAAAGCGAGGGGACAAAGCGACAGGCATAAGGAGGGTTGGGGGGGGGGGGGCGGGGGGAGACAGACAAAAGAGATCAGAATGAAGAGGACACTTGGAAATAGAGACAAATTAATAAGAGACAGAGAAAGCAAGAGAACAAGGTAAAGTCTGAAAAGTAAACCAAGAGAGACAAATAAACAGCAAAGGCACAGAGTGTAAGACAGCGAGAGAGAATGAGAGAACAGAAACAATTCGGAGCTTTATAGCGATCCTACAGGAGGTCAGCCAGCCATCATTAGACGGCAAGAGCTCCGGGCAGCAACCCTTACCTTGCTTGCACTTTCCACAGTTCACGATCTGGTTGTCATGGCTGGAGGTGGCATTTTTGCAGAGGCAGCAGATCTTCTCTGACCCGGGGAGGGCGGCTGAAACCAAACAGAGTGCCATTTCAAATCACGGAGCGTCACAACGGGCGAGAGAGCGGCGTCAGCAGGAGCTTCCAGTCCCCACTCCTGATACTGCAGCTCCCTTCAGATCAGTCAGACTGGACCACTGGATCAGTCACAACACCCACCCCTGTAGTTATAATCGAGTGATACAGTGAGGGTGGGTGCATAATAGACAGTGTTATAACTGAGAGTGATATAGTGAGGGTGGGTGTATAATAGACAGTGTTATAATCGAGTGATACAGTGAGGGTGGGTGTATAATAGACAGTGTTATAACTGAGAGTGATATAGTGAGGGTGGGTGTATAATAGACAGTGTTATAACTGAGAGTGATATAGTGAGGGTGGGTGTATAATAGACAGTGTTATAACTGAGACTGATATAGTGAGGGTGGGTGTATAATAGACAGTGTTATAACTGAGAGTGATATAGTGAGGGTGGGTGTATAATAGACAGTGTTATAACTGAGAATGATATAGTGAGGGTGGGTGTATAATAGACAGTGTTATAACTGAGAGTGATATAGTGAGGGTGGGTGTATAATAGACAGTGTTATAACTGAGAGTGATATAGTGAGGGTGGGTGTATAATAGACAGTGTTATAACTGAGAATTGATATAGTGAGGGTGGGTGTATAATAGACAGTGTTATAACTGAGAGTGATATAGTGAGGGTGGGTGTATAATAGACTGTGTTATAACTGAGAGTGATATAGTGAGGGTGGGTGTATAATAGACAGTGTTATAACTGAGAGTGATATAGTGAGGGTGGGTGTATAATAGACAGTGTTATAACTGAGAATGATATAGTGAGAGTGGGTGTATAATAGACAGTGTTATAACGGAGAGTGATATAGTGAGGGTGGGTGTATAATAGACTGTGTTATAACTGAGAGTGATATAGTGAGGGTGGGTGTATAATAGACTGTGTTATAACTGAGAGTGATATAGTGAGGGTGGGTGTATAATAGACAGTGTTATAACTGAGAGTGATATAGTGAGGGTGGGTGTATAATAGACTGTGTTATAACTGAGAATGATATAGTGAGGGTGGGTGTATAATAGACAGTGTTATAACTGAGAGTGATATAGTGAGGGTGGGTGTATAATAGACAGTGTTATAACTGAGAGTGATATAGTGAGGGTGGGTGTATAACAGACTGTGTTATAACTGAGACTGAGATAGTGAGGGTGGGTGTATAATAGACAGTGTTATAACTGAGAATGATATAGTGAGGGTGGGTGTATTATAGACAGTGTTATAACTGAGATAGTGAGGGTGGGTGTATAATAGACAGTGTTATGACTGAGATAGTGAGGGTGGGTGTATAATAGACAGTGTTATAACTGAGAGTGATATAGTGAGGGTGGGTGTATAATAGACAGTGTTATAACTGAGAGTGATATAGTGAGGGTGGGTGTATAATAGACAGTGTTATAACTGAGAATGATATAGTGAGGGTGGGTGAAAAATAGACAGTGTTATAACAGAGAATGATACAGTGAGGGTGGGTGTATAATAGACAGTGTTATAACTGAGAATGATATAGTGAGGGTGGGTGTATAATAGACAGTGTTATAACAGAGTGATATAGTGAGGGTGGGTGTATAATAGACAGTGTTATAACTGAGAGTGATATAGTGAGGGTGGGTGTATAATAGACAGTGTTATAACTGAGACTGAGATAGTGAGGGTGGGTGTATAATAGACAGTGTTATAACTGAGAATGATATAGTGAGGGTGGGTGTATAATAGACAGTGTTATAACTGAGAGTGATATAGTGAGGGTGGGTGTATAATAGACAGTGTTATAACTGAGAGTGATATAGTGAGGGTGGGTGTATAATAGACAGTGTTATAACTGAGAGTGATATAGTGAGGGTGGGTGTATAATAGACAGTGTTATAACAATGATATAGTGAGGGTGGGTGTATAATAGACAGTGTTATAACTGAGAGTGATACAGTGAGGGTGGGTGTATAATAGACAGTGTTATAACAGAGAGTGATATAGTGAGGGTGGGTGTATAATAGACAGTGTTATAACTGAGAGTGATATAGTGAGGGTGGGTGTATAATAGACAGTGTTATAACTGAGAGTGATATAGTGAGGGTGGGTGTATAATAGACAGTGTTATAACTGAGAGTGATATAGTGAGGGTGGGTGTATAATAGACAGTGTTATAACTGAGAATGATATAGTGAGGGTGGGTGTCGAATAGACAGTGTTATAACTGAGAATGATATAGTGAGGGTGGGTGTATAATAGACAGTGTTATAACAGAATGATATAGTGAGGGTGGGTGTGTAATAGACAGTGTTATAACTGAGAGTGATACAGTGAGGGTGGGTGTATAATAGACAGTGTTATAACTGAGAGTGATATAGTGAGGGTGGGTGTAAAATAGACAGTGTTATAACTGAGAATGATATAGTGAGGGTGGGTGTAGAATAGACAGTGTTATAACTGAGAGTGATATAGTGAGGGTGGGTGTATAATAGACAGTGTTATAACTGAGAGTGATATAGTGAGGGTGGGTGTATAATAGACAGTGTTATAACAGAATGATATAGTGAGGGTGGGTGTATAATAGACAGTGTTATAACTGAGAGTGATATAGTGAGGGTGGGTGTATAATAGACAGTGTTATAACAGAATGATATAGTGAGGGTGGGTGTATAATAGACAGTGTTATAACTGAGAGTGATATAGTGAGGGTGGGTGTATAATAGACAGTGTTATCAATGAGAATGATATAGTGAGGGTGGGTGTATAATAGACTGTGTTATAACTGAGAGTGATATAGTGAGGGTGGGTGTATAATGGACAGTATTATAACTGAGAATGATATAGTGAGGGTGGGTGTATAATAGACAGTGTTATAACTGAGAATGATATACTGAGGGTGGGTGTAGAATAGACAGTGTTATAACTGAGAGTGATATAGTGAGGCTGGGTGTATAATAGACAGTATTATAACTGAGAATGATATAGTGAGGGTGGGTGTATAATAGACAGTGTTATAACTGAGAATGATACAGTGAGGGTGGGTGTATAATAGACAGTGTTATAACTGAGAGTGATATAGTGAGGGTGGGTGTATAATAGACAGTGTTATAACTGAGAGTGATATAGTGAGGGTGGATGTATAATAGACAGTGTTATAACTGAGAGTGATATAGTGAGGGTGGGTGTATAATAGACAGTGTTATAACTGAGAATGATATAGTGAGGGTGGGTGTATAATAGACAGTGTTATAACTGAGAGTGATATAGTGAGGGTGGGGGTATAATAGACAGTGTTATAACTGAGAATGATATAGTGAGGGTGGGTGTATAATAGACAGTGTTATAACTGAGAGTGATATAGTGAGGGTGGGGGTATAATAGACAAGTGTTATAACTGAGAATGATATAGTGAGGGTGGGTGTATAATAGACAGTGTTATAACTGAGAATGATATAGTGAGGGTGGGTGTATAATAGACAGTGTTATAACTGAGAATGATATAGTGAGGGTGGGTGTATAATAGACAGTGTTATAACTGAGAATGATATAGTGAGGGTGGGTGTATAATAGACAGTGTTATAACTGAGAGTGATATAGTGAGGGTGGGTGTATAATAGACAGTGTTATAACTGAGAGTGATATAGTGAGGGTGGGTGTATAATAGACAGTGTTGTAACTGAGAGTGATATAGTGAGGGTGGGTGTATAATAGACAGTGTTATAACTGAGAGTGATATAGTGAGGGTGGGTGTATAATAGACAGTGTTATAACTGAGACTGAGATAGTGAGGGTGGGTGTATAATAGACAGTGTTATAACTGAGAATGATATAGTGAGGGTGGGTGTATAATAGACAGTGTTATAACTGAGAGTGATATAGTGAGGGTGGGTGTATAATAGACAGTGTTATAACTGAGAGTGATACAGTGAGGGTGGGTGTATAATAGACAGTGTTATAACTGAGAGTGATACAGTGAGGGTGGGAGTATAATAGACAGTGTTATAACAATGATATAGTGAGGGTGGGTGTATAATAGACAGTGTTATAACTGAGAGTGATATAGTGAGGGTGGGTGTATAATAGACTGTTATAACTGAGAATGATATAGTGAGGGTGGGTGTATAATAGACAGTGTTATAACTGAGAATGATAGAGTGAGGGTGGGTGTATAACAGACAGTGTTATAACTGAGAGTGATACAGTGAGGGTGGGTGTATAATAGACAGTGTTATAATCGAGTGATATAGTGAGGGTGGGTGTATAATAGACAGTGTTATAACTGAGAATGATATAGTGAGGGTGGGTGTATAATAGACAGTGTTATAACAGAATGATATAGTGAGGGTGGGTGTGTAATAGACAGTGTTATAACTGAGAGTGATATAGTGAGGGTGGGTGTATAATAGACAGTGTTATAACAATGATATAGTGAGGGTGGGAGTATAATAGACAGTGTTATAACTGAGAGTGATATAGTGAGGGTGGGTGTATAATAGACAGTGTTATAACAGAATGATATAGTGAAGGTGGGTGTATAATAGACAGTGTTATAACTGAGAGTGATACAGTGAGGGTGGGTGTATAATAGACAGTGTTATAACAGAATGATATAGTGAGGGTGGGTGTGTAATAGACAGTGTTATAACTGAGAGTGATACAGTGAGGGTGGGTGTATAATAGACAGTGTTATAAATGAGAATGATATAGTGAGGGTGGGTGTATATTAGACAATGTTATAACTGAGAGTGATATAGTGAGGGTGGGTGTATAATAGACAGTGTTATAACTGAGAATGATATCGTGAGGGTGGGTGTATAATAGACAGTGTTATAACTGAGAGTGATTTTGTGAGGGTGGGTGTATAATAGACAGTATTATAACTGAGAATGATATAGTGAGGGTGGGTGTATAATAGACAGTGTTATAACTGAGAGTGATATAGTGAGGGTGGGTGTATAATAGACAGTGTTATAACTGAGAATGATATAGTGAGGGTGGGTGTATAATAGACAGTGTTATAACTGAGAGTGATATAGTGAGGGTGGGTGTATAATAGACAGTGTTATAACTGAGAGTGATATAGTGAGGGTGGGTGTATAATAGACAGTATTATAACTGAGAATGATATAGTGAGGGTGGGTGTATAACAGACAGTGTTATAAATGAGAGTGATATAGTGAGGGTGGGTGTATAACAGACAGTGTTATAACTGAGAGTGATATAGTGAGGGTGGGTGTATAATAGACAGTGTTATAACTGAGAATGATATAGTGAGGGTGGGTGTCTAACAGACAGTGTTATAACTGAGAGTGATATAGTGAGGGTGGGTGTATAATAGACAGTGTTATAACTGAGAGTGATATAGTGAGGGTGGGTGTATAATAGACAGTGTTATAAATGAGAATGATATAGTGAGGGTGGGTGTATAATAGACTGTGTTATAACTGAGAGTGATATAGTGAGGGTGGGTGTATAATAGACAGTGTTATAACTGAGAGTGATATAGTGAGGGTGGGTGTATAATAGACAGTGTTATAACCGAGAATGATATAGTGAGGGTGGGTGTATAATAGACAGTGTTATAACTGAGAATGATATACTGAGGGTGGGTGTATAATAGACAGTGTTATAACTGAGAATGATATAGTGAGGGTGGGTGTATAATAGACAGTGTTATAACTGAGAATGATATAATGAGGGTGGGTGTATAATAGACAGTGTTATAACTGAGAGTGATATAGTGAGGGTGGGTGTATATTAGACAGTGTTATAACTCAGAATGATATAGTGAGGGTGGGTGTATAATAGACTGTGTTATAAATGAGAATGATATAGTGAGGGTGGGTGTGTAATAGACAGTGTTATAAATGAGAATGATATAGTGAGGGTGGGTGTATAACAGACAGTGTTATAACTGAGAGTGATATAGTGAGGGTGGGTGTATAATAGACAGTGTTATAAATGAGAATGATATAGTGAGGGTGGGTGTATAATAGACAGTGTTATAACTGAGAATGATATAGTGAGGGTGGGTGTATAATAGACAGTGTTATAACTGAGAGTGATATAGTGAGGGTGGGTGTATAATAGACAGTGTTATAAATGAGAATGATATAGTGAGGGTGGGTGTATAATAGACAGTGTTATAACTGAGAATGATATAGTGAGGGTGGGTGTATAATAGACAGTGTTATAACTGAGTTTTTAACACAGGGAAGCACACCATCTCCCCGAAAGCTCGGGTTGGACATCCTGAAGAGTTAAGGGTTAATAATCGAATGTCCCTGTATCTTTCCAATATAAGCAGGATGGTTTTGAAGTGCCGAGAGAGGAAAGCATGGCTGGCCTTATGCTTGCAGTGTCTGTGTGGTATATACGAGAAATGCTTGTGCAAGTGAGTAAGTGACAGTAATGATGTCAGCCATGAGTGATAAAGGTGTAACTTTAGTGGCTAAATAAACTGTGGTATGGAAAGATAACGGTTAATAAAACTACTACTCAAAGGATTCGGGAACGGTTGAGTCAGGAGGTCTTGTTTGAGGGAAGTAGCTTTGATGTAAACAACTACAACATATTTACATGAATAGACTGTTTTCAAGGGATTCAGAAACAGATACATCTGTGACATGTACCTTTGATGGAGGCAAGACATGGTGTATAAAGGAGCATGGTTTTCAACAGCTCTTTGGAGCGCTGGAAAGATAGAACCAGAAACCAAAAGCCACTCTCTGCGTCTAGTTGGGCCGATCACCGATGGTTGATATCAATAAAGTCTGTTTTGTGTACTCCACCATCAAGTGTCTTGTGCTCACTCGAAAGGTGTGGTTGTGAACCAGAGGAGGAAGGAGGTTGTCCAACAGTTGGATGTTAACACTCAGATACTCACGGGGATAGATGTCCTTCCACAACACCCAGAACTCGGAGTTGTCATCAAAGCGAACGAGGCAGATCTGCTTCCCCCGATCCACCTACACTTCGAGGGATCAGAAGGGAAGAGTTAAGAGCGAGGCCATGAATTGGAATCCACCGAGTCCAAACAAATGACGGCTGGGTTATCCCCCGCCCTCGGAAGCTGCAATACAAGCCGTGCAGTGTAACTGGGCAGTGACAGCAACCCAAAGGCGCTCAGCTCAGGTACGAGAGCAAGTGCGGGACATGGTCCCAAAGCTTCCGCTTCACAGCCGCTCCAAGTATCGCAGCCCAGCCACATCTGCTATGTTCCCAATTAGTCCACATAAGCAACGGGGACCTTTTTAAAGAAGCTTAATTTTCAACATTAATAGGAATTAGGTAGTAGATACGGACAACGAAAGGCATTTGGTCCATCCCTCCAATCTATCCACCCCTCCATCTAATACTCCCTCCATCCCATCCCCCCATCCCTCATCCATCCCCTCCCTCCTTACTTCAGTCCCTCCAGCCCTCCAATCCATCCCTCCCTCCCCCATCCATCCATCTCCACCTTCCCTCCATCCCTCCCTCCAGGAAGAACCTCCAGTACCCCCATCATAGCATCCAATCATTTCTTGAATGATTCCAGCGTTTTCATCTCCACCAACCTACTTGAAGTCCATTCCATGTCCTGCCCACTCTTCCTGAATTTGCCATTTTCCCATTTAAAAAAAAAAATCTGTGTCTCCAGTCTTGCTCTCAGTTTGAAGTAGTGTTCTGGGTTCTACCTCCTTCATAATCGTCCGCTATCTTAAATACCTCTTCAAGGTCACCTCTCAGTGGCCTCCTTTCAAGGCCCAAGACCCCCAAGTTTCTCCAAACCTTCCTCGTAACCTGATGCTCTGGTGCGGAGCCATCAGCCTTGTGGGACTTCTCCACACCATCTTCAGCACCTGTGTGCATCCGAGCACGACTCCCTCTAACCTGTGCTCCACTGGTGTAGCCACAGGGCTCAGCATCGCAATTCCCTTTACTGACCGTCGCTCCACAGTCATGTTAACTTTATGTGGACGAGTCCAGAACAAGGGGTGGAGGGCATAACCTTAAAATTAGAGCTAGGCTGTTCAGGGGGTGATGTCAGGAAGGGTAGTGGAAATCTGGAACGCTCTCTCCCAGATTAAATTACAACTACTGCTCTTCAGACCGTTTACATATAGAACCTCTATTTCATAGAATCATAGAATGATACAGCACAGAAGGAGGCCATTTGGCCCATCGTGCTTGTGCTGGCTCTGTGAAAGAGCTCTCCAATTGGTCCCACTGCCCCCCACCCCCCTTTTCCCCATAGCCCTACAAATTTTTCCTTTTCAACTATATATCTAATTCCCTTTTGAATGTTAATGCTGAATCTGCCTCAACCGCCCTTTCAGGCAGCGCATTCCAGATCATAACTTGCTGCATAAAAAAAAGTCCTCATCTCGCCTCTGGTTCTTTTGCCAATTATCTTAAATCTGTGTCCTCTGGTTACTGACCCTCCTGCCACTGGAAACAGTTCCTCCTTATTTACTCTATCAAAAACACTTCAAAAATTTTCAACAGCTCTATTAAATCGCCCCTTAACCTTCTCCGCTCTAAGGCGAACAATCCCAGCTTCTCCAGTCCTCTAGATACCAACTAACATAAATAGCTTTTCCTTTATTTACTTCATCTTATAATTTTGAACAGCTCTGTTAGATCTTATCTTAACCGTCTCTGTTCTAATGAAATCAGTTCCAGTTCCTTTAATCTCTCACCCCTGTTATTACAATAGAATATGAGAGAAAACTAGCAAGAAATATAAAAACAGATTGTAAGAGCTTCTACAAGTATGTAAAAAGGAAGAGAGTAGCAAAAGTAAACGTTGGTCTCTTGGAGGCGGAGACAGGAGAAATTATGGGGAATGGCAGAAACGTTAAACAAATATTTTGCATCTGTCTTCACAGTAGAAGACACAAAAAGCACACCAAAAATGGTGGGGAGCCAAGGGTCTAATGAGGGTGAGGAACTTAACGTAATTAATATAAGTAGAGAAAAAGTACTAGAGAAACGAATAGGACTAAAAGCCAAAAAAAATCCCTGGATGTGATGGCTACATCCTAGGGTTCTAAAAGAGGTGGCTGAAGAGATAGTGGATTTTCCAACTAGTGGTTTTGATCTTCTAAAATTCCCTAGATTCTAGAACGGTCCCAGAAGATTGGAAGGTAGCAAATGTAACACCAATATTCAAGAAAGATGGGAGAGAGAAAACAGGGAACTATAAATGCTAGCCTTGCCAGTGACGCCCACATCCCATGAATTTTTTTTTTTTTAAAGTACTTATCCAGCTTCCCCTAAAATGCATCTATGCTATTCACCTCAACTACTCCATGTAGTAGAGATTCCACATTCTAACCACTCTCTAGGTAAAAAAGTTTCTCCTGAATTCCCTATTGGATTTAATAGCGACTATCTTACATTTATGGCCCCTAGTTCTGGTCTCGCCCACAAGTGGAAACATCTTCTCTACGTCTACCCTATCGAACCCTTTCATAATCTTGAAGACCTTTATCGGGTCACCCCTCAGCCTAAAACAGTCCCAGCCGGTTCAATCTTTCCCCGATAGAGATAACCTCTCAGTTCTGGCATCATCCTAGTGAATCTCTGCTACACCCATCTCCGTGGGATGAGACGGGGAGCTGCCATTCTGAGCAGGTCCCAGGAGGCGAAAGGTCAGGGGTCCTAACCACCACTACCCCCCCCCCCACCCCCCAATGTTACCCAGTCTGCCACCAAACAGCCCCTCACCTTCCGGACATTCCCAAGGTACAGCAAGCCGTCAGTCCATCGGGCCAACACGTCCTGACCTTCCCACAGCCGGGGCTTGGCACCGCCACGGCTTGCTCGTGCTCTCGGCTTGCTCGCTGAAGCCCGAGGGCTGCTTCTTTTGACCTTTGAGCTTTTCCCCGCAGGCCCACCCTCCATGGCGTTTGGCAGAGGCGGTTATCTACAGGGAATGAAGAGAAAGCGCGTCAGAAAAGGAACCAAACAAGGAAGAAACAAGACCGAAGAAAGCTCCGTCACGATAAGAAGGCACGAGGAATATTTATGGAGGAGGGAAAGCGGGTTAAACACATGTAGCTGGTGGTGAAATACCGCTTGCCCTCGAGTGGCTCGAGATGTCTCCACACTAGGTCCCTGACTGGAGATCTCCAGGCTGGAGACATCTCCACTCCAGGTCCCTCCGTGGAGATCTCCAGGCTGGATATATCTCCACTCCAGGTCCCTCCATGGAGATCTCCAGGCTGGAGACATCTTCCCTCCGTGGAGATCTCCAGGCTGGAGACATCTCCACTCCAGGTCCCTCCTCGGGACATCTCCACTCCAGAACCCTAACTGGTGATCTCCATGCTAAAGACATCCCCACTCCAGGTCCCTGACTGGAGACACTTCCACTCCAGGTCCCTCCTGCAGATCTCTAGGCTGGAGACATCTCCACTCCAGGTCCCACCTGGAGATCTCCAGGCTGGAGACATCTCCACTCCAGGTCCCTCCATGGAGATCTCCAGGCTTGGGCATCTCCACTCCAGGTCCCTCCTCAGGACATCTCCACTCCAGGTCCCTGACTGGAGATCTCTTGGCTGAAGACATCTCCACTCCAGGTCCCTGACTGGAGATCTCCAGGCTTGGGACATCTCCACTCCAGGTCCCTCCTCGGGCCATCTCCACTCCAGGTCCCTGACTGGAGATCTCCAGGCTTGGGACATCTCCACTCCAGGTCCCTGACTGGAGATCTCTTGGCTGAAGACATCTCCACTCCAGGTCCCTGACTGGAGATCTCCAGGCTTGGGACATCTCCACTCCAGGTCCCTCCTCGGGCCATCTCCACTCCAGGTCCCTGACTGGAGATCTCCAGGCTTGGGACATCTCCACTCCAGGTCCCTGACTGGAGATCTCTTGGCTGAAGACATCTCCACTCCAGGTCCCTGACTGGGGCTCTCCAGGCTGAAGACATCTCCACTCCAGGTCCCTGACTGGAGATCTCCAGGCTTGGGACATCTCCACTCCAGGTCCCTCCTCGGGACATCTCCACTCCAGGTCCCTGACTGGAGATCTCCGTGCTAAAGACATCCCCATTCCAGGTCCCTGACTGGCGATCTCCTGGCTGGAGACATCTGCACTCCAGGTCATCAACAAGGGATAATTAGATTTCATACACACACACATACTCATCGGGGAACATTTTAACCTAACCTGCTGGGCGGGAAACCCACGAGATCGGGGGCAACGCTGGTTTTTACACCCCACCTGAATTTACTCTCTGTTGAAGTCAATATTGGGCGGAGTGTAAAACCTGCATTTCCACCCCCCCCCCCCCGTGGGATTCCCGCCCAGCGAGCCCAGCCTGGCTACTCCCACCCAACAGCTGTTCAATGCCTCCTCCAAGAGTAGCGCCCTTGGTATCTTATAAAACGAGACTCGCACATCCCATTCCCTCATGTGGAGACCTGCATTTCAGGAAGGATGTCCAGGCCTGGGAGAGGGGGCAGAGGAGAGTTACCAGAATGGCACCAGGGATGAGGGACTTCAGTTATGTGGAGAAACTAGAGAAGCTGGGGTTGTTCCCCTTAGAGCAGAGAAGGTTAAGGGGAGATTTGATGGAGGTGTTCGAAATTAAGAGGGGTTTTGAGAGAGTAAATAAGGAGAAACTGTTTCCAGTGGCTGGTGGGTCGGTAGCCAGAGGCCGCAGATTTAAGATAACTGCCAAAAGAACCAGAGGGAAAATGAAGAGACTTTTTCTGCCCCCCCCCCCCCCCACAGAAAGTTGTTGTGATTGGGAATGCACTGCCCAAAAGCAGATTCAATAGTAGTTTTCAAAAGGGAATTGGATAAATACTTGAAAAGGAAAAGAATTTGCAGGGTGATAGGTAAAGAGGGGTGGGATAAATTGGGCAGCCCTTTCAAAGAGTCGGCAGGGACGCAATGGGCCAAATGGCCTCCTTCTGTGCTTTACAATTCTATGGTGTGCTGTATCAGAGCTTGACGTTGGTTCAATGGCATAACCCGCCCACGAACAGTATGTCGGGGTGGGAGGGGGGGGACTTACATTCCGGTGGCGATCCTCTGGGTTAAAAGAGGTGCAAAGATGTCCTGTATTCCCTCAGGTTGGCATCTATTGACGGGTTCTTTGCACAGAACGCAGTGTTGACCCTGGCACGGAGAGTACATTACGTGGTACAGACAGGGTGCCCCAAGTGCTCAAAGCTGTGGAGAGTAAACAAACTGCGTAAACAAACGGCAGATAGTAAAAAGGAAAACCAAGAGCGCCTCACCCACTAGATCCCACCCCATGCCCCAACTCCATGGCTTGTGTTAGATCAACCGAATAGATCCATCCAAATTCTGGTCTCCGTATTATATTTTTTTAAAAGGATATCGTGGCACTGGAGAAGGTGCGAAAAACGATTTACAAGGACAACGCCACAGCTGAGAGGATATATACCGATCAGGAAAGGCTGAACTGGCTGGGGCTCTTTTCACTAGAAAGAGAGAAGCCGGAGGGGTGACCTGATAGAGGTCTTTAAAATTATGAAAGCATTGGATAGAGGTTTCCACTTGTGGGGGAGACCAGAACTTTGGGGGGGGGGGGGGGGGCGTGGAAAGAGAGCGTAACTAGAGGCCATCAATATAAGGTAGTCACCAAGAAATCCAATAGGGAATTCAGGAGAAACTTCTTTACCCAGAGTGGTGAGAATGTGGAACTCGCTACCACAGGGAGTGGTCGAGGCGAACAGCATAGATGCATTTAAGGGGAAGCTGGACAAACACACGGGGGAAAAGGGAATAGAGGGTTACGCTGATAGGGTGAGATGACCAAGAGTGGGAAGAGGCTCGAGTGGAGCATAAAAGCCAGCATGGACCAGTTGGGCCGAATGACCAATGTCTCTGCTGTAAAAGTTCTAGGTAATTAATTCTCTGTAAAAGAGAGACACCAACTTGTTGGTTTTATTAATATCGACAGAAATCGCAAGCAAGTTACAGAGTCTATACACTTACTATAGGAGGATATCCACTGGGGCCTGCCTTAAACTCGAACCAATCCAGGCAGGTAATTACCGAAAGCGACTTTACTGATACACCCAAAGTGGACAATGTCAGGTGACTTGCTCTGAACCTATCAATTCTGAGATTATCACATGATCTTCATGCCATACCCAACCACACCAGTAGATGGCACCATTGCACACCACATTCACTTCACTCACACTGGAAAGACGATCAACGAGCCAATTTTCCACATTTTTAAATTTCACGCCTTCATAGCTGAAACAGCACAGCAGGATCCCACAAACCGCGGTGCGATAATGAACAAATAATCTGTTTCAGGTGTTGGTTGAGGGATAAATATTGGCCCCACTGGGGAGAACTACACCCCCCACCCCGCTCTTTTCGAAATAGTGGCCGCAGGATTTTTGACATCCGCCCGAGGGGCAGACGGGCGGGGGGGCCCTCTGTTTAACATCTCATCCCCAAGACGGCACCTCCAACGGTGCAGCGCTCCCTCGGTGCCACACTGGCAGTGTCGGCCTGGATTTTTGTGCTCAAGTCGCTGGAACGGGAGGTGGTCAGCAGCACCCCTCGCCGGAAATGTCGTCAAGCGCTCACCTGGACGTAGCAAACCCGTGAGTTCGGGGCCTGCCCACCACAGCATGCAAGTACTCCCGCGCGCGTGTGTGTGTGTGTGTGTGTGTGTGTGCGCGTCTCCAGCCAAAGGTTTCCTCAGGCCGGATTAGCCGAGGTGGGAGGGATCGTTTCATGTCGGTGTGTTTCTTGTTTGTGAAACAGCCAGGCCTTCTTGGCTACACTGACCACAGCTGAAACCAGTCCAAAAGGCCTCAGCCCTCGAACTCTCCCAGGAATTACAGACTCTTTCCCTCTCTCTCTCTCTTCCCGTCCTCACCAATTCTCAGCTTTGACCTCCAAAACGGGAGGACGTTTTCAGACTCGGCCTGGAAGAAAAAGAAACTTCCAGCAGCACTCAAAACTGTCTGGGGTTTAAGAGGCCTGCTCCTAAGGCTTCACACACACACACAGATAAAGCAAGGTTAAAGTCATTTTACCGGGCACACTGCTCAACAGAAAGCTTTCCAGAAAAAACAAATCATTGAAGGCACATTTTGGCTTTCTGCCATTTCACACTTGAACCAAAGGGGGTGTGTGTGAGTGTGTGGGCCGGGGGGTGGGGGCGGGGGGAGGGTCTATGTCCGTCTGTCTGCGCCTGTGTCGCCCGTGTGTGTGTCTATCCTGCTGGTACTGTAAATGCAGTAAAGGAGGACAGACTGTGCTCGAGGGTAATGAATTCAAGATTCACAAAACAGCCATAGAAGCAAAACAAAAAACGGAGAGGGCAGTTCTTCCCGAATCCCAGAAAAGGTTAAGAGCCAGATTTACAAGCAGCCAGAGTTAAGGCAGACGGGAAGCTCATTTAAACCCGCTGGGAACCTGTGTTCCTCACAGCAAGATATCAAAAAGCCATCGCGCTTATAAAACGAGAAGTCATGGCCAGAGAGTGACCCTCAACAGGGCTGTGTGCAGAGAGAAACAATTTAACCCACTCACCGCTGAGCTCCAACTGAGAAATGATTAACCCAGGTTGAACTGGCCTTGGTGTTGCCATGGAAACTTAGGCCATATATGGAGGAAACGGGCGAGAGGGATAACAGGTGGGGCCATCGCAGCTGCTATTAGCTTCCCGGTAGTACCTTACAGTTAAAAACCACTCACAGGATCTGCCCCGCTAGCTCAGTTGGTAAATGTGATGCCCAAAGTTAACTTGGCCAGGAAGGCCTCCGGCTCGATTCCTGCTCTGTGCTGAGTTAGACCACCTCAGCCAGGCTTGTGGCCAAGACACTAGGCCCGTGCACGAGAGAGAGAGAGAGAGAGAGAGACACATATAGGCCAGACCGGGTAAGGACGGCAGATTTCCTTCCCTAAAAGGACATTAATGAACCAGTTGGGTTTTTTAACCACACCATTACTGATACTAGCTTTTTATTCCAGATTTATTTAATTAACTGAATTTAAATTCCCCACGTCTCCGGATTATTAGTCCAGGCCTCTGGATTACTAGTTCAGCGACATAACTACTATGCTACCATTCCCCTAAATTGCTGTATCGGATTTACTTTTCACTACTTTGCATTAACGCCATCTGGTCTCACAGGCCTGGCTCGCTGGGTTCACCCTATCGATACTGATCATTTAGATACCTCAGTAAGCTCATCCTTTAACCACTTGCTCCAGACTGTAAAACAATGAGCTCTTCTCATCATTCCTTGTGGAGTGTCTCCTTTACACCTGGGGTCAGTCTCGTTGCTGCTCTGTGCGCTGATGTCTCCTTCAAAATCATTGATCCAACTGTTTCAAATTATTTTAAACAGGCACACAACAACAGCAGCTTGCATTTATATAGCGCCTTTAACGTAGTAAAACGTCCTGATATGCTTCACAGGGGCAAATATCAAACAAAATTTGACACCGAGCCACATAAGGAGATATACAGGAAACTCTTTTTTATCCGGCACCGACGGGACCAGCGTGGTGCCGGTTGATCAAAAAGTCCGGATTACAGAGAGGTATACTTACCAAGGTACGAGAGCCCCGTACACGGCCACAGGTGCAGGAGCCCCGGTTACACGGCACTTGTGCAGGAGTCCCAGTTACATGGCCACAGATCCAGGAGTTCCTGTTGCACGGCCACAGATCCAGGAACCCTGGTTACACGGCCACTAATATATAGTAAAACTTACCTGAACCTACTCCTGAATTTTGCTGGTTAAGAGAGATGTCCGGATATTTAGGTGCCGGTTAAAAGTTTCCTGTATTAGAACAGGTGACAAGAGGTAGGTTTTAAGGAGGAGGAAAGAGAGGCAGCGAGGCCGAGGGATTTAGAGGGAATTCCAGAGCTTAGGGCCCAGGCAGCTGAAGGCACGGCCGTCAATGGTGGAGCGATTGAAATCGGGGATGCGCAAGAGGCCAGAATCGGAGGAGGGCAGAGATCTCGGGGAACACCTTTAATTAAATCACGAGACACGTCCCTTTAAAAGGAGAGTCCCTTTAAACACGTGAGAGCTTCGGCAAGAATCCCTGCTCGACAACAAGGGTGTCTCCGCCACCCCCCACCCACTCGTTCCCGCAGTGACAACCTGGAGTGGACCCTACCCAACGGGAGAGAGCCCTTCTTTAAAAGGGATTCTAATCAAATGAGCAAACCAGAGGCATCTCTGCAAACGCTCAACGGGACAGCCTAGAGGGAGCTTGACTGTGGCGGCGCGGGGGGAGATCTGGTACGCAAAGGACAGTCATCCCCAGCGTTAAGACGGTTCTCTCCAGACACACAGCCCAAGCTGGAAATACAAAAAACCTATCATTTTACCACAGCTCGTGCAAAAAAAACTCACTCCACACGCCCACCATTATGTTTCAGAACACAGCGACCAAGAGCAGAACGAATTATTATTTGAAGTCTATGCACCGCCCATTCAACAACCACCGCCCAGCAACAGACTCAACTGCACAGCAACACGGAAACATAGGAATTGCAAGAGGCCCCTCCGCCATTCAATGAGATCACAGCTGATCTACACCTGAACTCCATTTACCGACTTTTGCTCCATATCCTTACCCAACAAAGATCTGTCGATCTCGATCTTGAAATTTTCAATTGAACCCCCCCCTCCAGCCTCAACAGCCGATTGAAGGAAAGAGAGTTCCAGATTCCCACTACCCTTTGGGTGAAGAAGTGCTTCCTGATTTTACACTTGAATGGTCTAGTTTTAATTTTAAGGTTACTCCTACTTGTTCTGGGCTCCCCCCACTCCCTTGTTCTCTCTATCAACTCCTTTAGTCATCGTAATTAATTTTTTTAATTTGTTCATGGGATGTGGGCATCGCTGGCAAGGCCAGCATTTATTGCCCATCTTTAATTGCCCTCGAGAAGGTGTGGTGAGCTGCCTTCTTGAGCCGCTCGGTCAAATGCTGCCTTGATGTCAAAGGCAGTCGCTCTCGCCTCACCTCTGGAATTCAGCTCCTATGTCCATGTTTGGACCAAGGCTGTAATGAGGTCACGAGCCGAGTAGTCCTGGCGGAACACAAACTGGACATCAGTGAGCGGGTTATTGGTGAGCAAGTGCCGCTTGATAGCACTGTCGACGACACCTTCCATATCTTTACTGATGATCGAGAGTAGACTGATGGGGCGGCAATTGGCAGGATTGGATTTGTCCTGCTTTTTGTGGACAGGACATACCTGGGCAGTTTTCCACATTGTCGGATAGATACCAGTGTTGTAACTGTACTGGAACAGCTTGGCTAGAGGTGCGGCTAGTTCTGGAGCACAAGTCTTCAGCACAATAGCCGGGATGTTGTCGGGGGCCCACAGCCTTTGCTGTATCCAATGCGCTGAGCCGTTTCTTGATATCATGTGGAGTGAATCGAATTGGCTGAAGACTGGCTTCTGTGATGGTGGGGACCTCAGGAGTAGGCCGATATGGATCATCCACTCAGCACTTTTGGCTGAAGGTGGTTGCAAATGCTTTAGTCTTGTCTTTTGCACTCATGTGCTGGGCTCCACCATCATTGAGGATGGGGATATTCATGGAGCCTCCTCCTCCCGTTAGTTGTTTAATGGTCACAACTGGATGTGGCAGGACTGCAGCGCTTTGATATAATCTGTTGATTGTGGGATCGCTTAGCTCTGTCTATAGCAAGCTGCTCCCGCTTTTTAGCATGCATGTAGTCCTGTGTTGCAGATTCCCCAGATTGGCACCTAATTTTTAGCTATGCCTGGTGCTGCTCCTGGCATGCTCTTCTACACTCCTTATTGAACCAGGGTTAGTCCCCTGGCTTGGTGGTAATGGTAGAGTGAGTGATATGCTGGGCCATGAGGTTACAGATTGTGGTGGAATACAATTCTGCAGCTGCTGATGGCCCACTGCACCTCATGGATGCCCAGTTTTGAGCTACTAGATCTGTTCTTAATCTATCCCATTTAGCACGGTGGTACTGACACACAACACGATAGAAGATGTCCTCAGTGTGAAGACAGGACTTTGTCTCCACAATGACTGCGCGGTGGTCACTGTACCAATGCTGTCATGGACAGATGCATCTGCGACAGGTAGATTGGTGAGGATGAGGTCCAGTAGGTTTTTCCCTCGTGTTGGTTCTCACCACCTGTCGCAGACCCAGACTGGCAACTATGTCCTTCAGGACTCGGCCAGTAGTGGTGCTACCGAGCCACTCTTGGTGATGGACATTGAAGTCCCCCACCCAGAGTACATTCTGTGCCCTTGCTACTCTCAATGCTTCTTCCAAGTGGTGTTCAACATGAAGAAGTACTGATTCATCAGCTGAGGGAGGGCAGTAGGAGGTAATCAGCAGGAGGTTTCCTTGCCCATGCTTGTCTTGAAGCCATGAGACTTCATGGGGTCCGGATTCAATGTTGAGGACTCCCAGGGCCACTCCTTCCCGACTGTATACCACTGTGCCGCCACCCCTGATGGGTCTGTCCTGCTGGTGGGACAGGTTGTTGCTTGACTAGTCTGTGCGACAGCTCTCCCAATTTTGGCACAAATCCCCAGATGTTGGCGAGGGTCGACTGGGCTGGGCGAGGGTCGACTGGGCTGGGTGTGCCATGTCCATAGCCGGTGCCAGGTGGCCCATCCGGTTTTATTCTTAATGTTTTTCGTAGCGGCTTGTTACAACCGAGGGGCTCGCTCGGCCATTTCAGAGGGCAGTTAAGAGTCAACCACACTGCTGTGGGTCTGGAGTCACATACAGGCCAGACCGGGTAAGGACGGCAGATTTCCTTCCCTGAAAGGACATTAGGGAACCAGATGGGTTTTTACGACAATCCGATACTGATCCTAGCTTTTTTATTCCAGGTTTATTTAATTAACTGTATTTAAATTCCACAGCTGGGATTTGAACTCATGTCTCTGGATCATTAGTCCAGTAACATAACCATGATGCCACCGTTCCCTATAATCTTCTACCCTTTAAAATCTAAACTCAATGGAGCACAAGCCCAGTCTGTGCAACCTGGCCTCATCAGTTAACCCTTTAAGCCCCGGGATCATTCTGGTGAATCTGCGCTGCACCCCCTCCAAGGCCGAGATGTCCTTCCTGAGGTGCGGGGCCCAGGACTGAACGCAGTGCTCCAGATGGGGTCTGACCAAGCCTCTGTACAGCTGAAGCGTCACTTACAACCCTTTGTTATCCAACCCCCCCCGACCCCCGACCTCCCCCCTTGAGATAAAGGCCAACATCCCATTCGTCCTTTTGAGTGCTTTTTGTAGAACAGGAGGACCCGGGCACAGCCGAGTCCCAGTTGAAGCCAATCCAGGGCAAGTTTCAATGAGATTCAGATTTCAGCACGCTCTAGAAGGGAGGGGAGTTCAGACGTTGTTGTACTGCGTGCCGATTTAAACATGTAACAAACTACCATCGGCATTTCTGCGCAGTAACCATGGTACCTTGAAGAGGTGCTGCTGCCCGATACGAGTTCAAACCCCACCACGGCAGCTGGGGAATTTAAATTCAGTTAATTAAATTAAATCTGGAATAAAAAGCTAGGATCAGTATCGGATTGTCATTAAAAACCCATCTGGTTCCCTAATGTCCTTTCAGGGAAGGAAATCTGCCGTCCTTACCCGGTCTGGCCTGTATGTGACTCCAGACCCACAGCAGTGTGGTTGACTCTTAACTGCCCTCTGAAACGGCCTAGCAAGTCACTCAGTTGTAACAAACTGATATGAAAAACATTAATAAGAATAAAACCGGACAGGCCACCCGGCACCGGCTATGGACATGGCACACCCAGCCCAGTCGACCCTCACCAACATCTGGGGACTTGTGCCAAAATTGGGAGAGCTGTCCCACAGACTAGTCTTGCAACAGCCTGACATAGTCATAGGAGGCGACGCTTAAGATCATAATAATTAGGAGCAGGAGTAGGCCGTACGTCCCCCTCGAGCCTGCTCCGCCATTCAATGAGATCATGGCTGATCTTCGACCTCAACTCCACTTTCCCGCCCTATCCCCATATCCCTTGATTCCCTTAATATACGTATTAATATAATGTGCTTGTTGTCTTAAACTTCGGTCAATGTACATAGAAATGGTAAAACGTTCAGGCTTGGATTAGCAAGTCAATGCAATGGGAGCGATTTTAACCTGAGCACGGGGTCACTCTCCCCAGCAGCACACCAAGGGTCACGGGCAAGAGCAGAGTAGAAAACAACGTTCAGTGAAAAAGCAGGGGTCAGGTGCCAACCAACCTGTAGATTGTAGCAAGGAGGGAGGCAAGGAAGTGGGCGAGGAGGAGCTGCTGCAATCCAGCTCCCTGTCCCTACACTCTCCCATCAAACACTCCCAGGGCAGGTACAGCACGGGTTAGATACAGAGTAAAGCTCTCTCTACACTGTCCCATCAAACACTCCCAGGGCAGGTACAGCACGAGTTAGATACAGAGTAAAGCTCCCTCTACACTGTCCCATCAAACACTCCCAGGGCAGGTACAGCACGGGTTAGATACAGAGTAAAGCCCCCTCTACACTGTCCCATCACACACTCCCAGGGCAGGTACAACACGGGTTAGATACAGAGTAAAGCTCCCTCTACACTGTCCCGTCAAACACTCCCAGGGCAGGTACAGCATAGGTTAGATACAGAGTAAAGCTCCCTCTACACTGCCCCATCAAACACTCCCAGAGCAGGTACAGCACGGGTTAGATACAGAGTAAAGCTCCATCTACACTGTCCCATCAAACACTCCCAGGGCAGGTACAGCACGGGTTAGATACAGAGTAAAGCTCCCTCTGCACTGCCCCATCAAACACTCCCAGGGCAGGTACAGCACGGGTTAGATACAGAGTAAAGCTCCCTCTACACTGTCCCATCAAACATTCCCAGGGCAGGTACAGAACGGGTTAGATACAGAGTAAAGCTCCCTCTACACTGACCCATCAAACACTCCCAGGGCAGGTACAGCACGGGTTAGATACAGAGTAAAGCTCCCTCTACACTGTCCCATCAAACACTCCCAGGGCAGGTACAGCACGGGTTAGATACAGAGTAAAGCTCCCTCTACACTGTCCCATCAAACACAGCACGAGTTAGATACAGAGTAAAGTTCCCTCTACACTGTCCCATCAAACACTCTCAGGGCAGGTACAGCACGGGTTTGATACAGAGTAAAGCTCCCTCTACACTGTAGAGGTGCAGCACCTCAGAAAATTCTGCCCAATTACTAAACGGAGTATGAAAGATGCGCCAATAAACATGCATTTTAAATATTAGAACATATGTACAGTCAACTCCAGATGTGTCAATTTTTAACACTAATAAATTTTAAATTAGTCAACAATCTAAATTAAGTACTGTAGATAATAGAGCAAGTGGGAATTGAGTGCTGGACAATTTGAACCATTAGATAATTTAAGTGACTTTGAAATAAGGCTTGGCATTTATGATTTAACATCTCAATGACGTTTCCAACGTTCAATTAAATCAACGCACCCGCGTACTTATTTATCTCAGAGGAATTAAGGTAATTGGATACTTAAGATCTGCTTGTGCTTTATTGTTGAGCCTCACCTCACAAGACAGCCCACTGTTTGCAAGAAGACTGATCCCAAATGTAAAAGGGATGGGCCCTCAGGAAAGAATAGAGAGACTGTCAATGGAAAGGGCGTTGTGGGGCAGGGGGGGCATTGAGCTTTACAAAACATTAAATGGTACAGAACGAGAGGGCACAGATTTAAGGTGATTGGCAGAAGAACCATGTTTCCCCTTGTGGGGAAATCTAGAACTCGGGGGCACAGTCTCAGGGTAAAGGGTCGCCCTTTTAGAACTGAGATGAGGAGGAATTTCTTCTCTCAGAGGGTCGTAAATCTGTGGAATTCTCTGCCCCAGAGAGCCGTGGAGGCTGGGTCATTAAATACATTTGAGGTGGAGATAGACAGATTTTTTGCAAGATAAGGGAGTGAAGGGTTATGGGGAGCGGGCAGGGAAGTGGCTTTGAGCCCAAGAGCAGCCATGATCTTATTGAATGGCGGAGCAGGCTCAAGGGGCCAAGTGGCCTATTCCTGCTGCTATTTCTTATGTTCTTATGTAACCAGAGGCGACATGAGGAAAAACTTTTTTTACACGAGTGGTTAGGATTTTGAATGTACTGCCTGATAGGGCGGTGGAAACAGATTCAATAGTAACCTTCAAAGGGGAATTGGATAAATAGTTGAAGGAGAAAAAATTGCAGGGATATGGGGAAGGAGCAGGAGAGTGGGACTAACTGGATTGCTCTTCGAAAGAGCCGGCGCTGACTCAATGGGCCGAATGGCCTCATTCTGTGCTGTACTATCCTATGATTCTAAGATAAGGGAAACCCAGACTATTCAAAGTAAGTTAGGATGACGGGTCCAGAGGACATCTATAGACATCTATATCCATAATATATTAATCATTTTGCGTACACTTGCTGTCAACTTTTTCCATTATACATAGAGAAACATTATAAACTTCTGTATGCACATTTAGAATGGTAACTGGCTATGTAAACTTGTCACAGTGTAATGACACCCTCTCTCCCAATGGGGTCGCCACAGTGCCTCGACAGTCGGAAGAGTGACATCTTTTTTAACTTGTTCTCAAGATGGGGGTACCCTTACCTAACAAAAATCTGCCAATCGCAGTTCTGAAATTTTCAATTGACCCCCCCAGCCTCAACAGCTTTTTAGGGGAGAGTATTTCAGATTTCCACTGCCTTTTGTGTGAAGACGTGCTTCCTGACATCACCCCTTGAACGGCCTGGCTCTAATTTTAAGATTATGCCCCCTTGTTCTGGACTCCCCTCCACCAGAGGAAATAGTTTCTCTCTCTCTCTCTACCCTATCACATCCTTTCAACACCTCGACTAGATCACCCCTTAATCTTCCATACTCCTTGGGAATACAACCTGTCCTCATAATTTAACCCTTTTAGCCCCGGTATCATTCTGTTGAATCTGCGCTGCCCCCCCTCCAAGGCCAAGATATCCTTCCTGAGGAGCAGTGCCCGGAACTGAACGCTCAAGGTGGGATCGGACCGAGGCTCCTAAATACAATCCAAGCGACTCACAAGATGGTGATCGGAGACAGCAAAAGGCAACCCCCTTGCCCGCCCCTAAACACGCCAGGCTATGCGCTGCTAAAAAGTGAAAGCACTGATCAAAAAACATGTCTGCACTGTAAGCGTTTATTAAATTTGCCATGTATCGCCTACCGACACGGCAGTCGCCAACTCTGGTTGGGTGCATTCCAGGAGGTCGTCAATCACATAACCTCCCGCCCCCGACAGCCGCGCCCCCAGGCTCCTGCCATTGGTCCGCCCGACTGGTCCAACCTCACGACACCCCGCCAATTGGGAAAGCAAACAGTCTCTAGTTACCCGACCGAAAGATTGTGGTCCGTTTGCCAAAAAGCCTTCGCTCCGCGCCCCCCCCTTTCCCATCTCCCAATTTTTTTTAGCTCGTGCTCCAAGGAAAGGCACGTCATTTTTTTTTCTATAATTCTCCCTGCTTTGCCCACGACCCGGAGACCAACCTGGTCATTCCTGGAGGCTCCAGGGCAATCCTGGGAGGGTTTGGTAACCCCTTTCCGCAGCAGGGATTGAATGAACCCTGGTTTTATTTAGTACAGAAACAAAACAGAGAGGGAGGGATTTGTGCAGAAGCTCGACCTCTTCTCCCAACCCCTCAACTGGTACAACAGGCAGCTAGAGAGAGGAGAGGAAAACTATTTAGGCACAGGCTTTGCTTCTGTCGGACACAAGAGGAGGAGAAGGGGGGGGCGCTGCAAATTGCGCAGCATGATCCCAAATCTGCCATTGCCATTGCTCGAGAATCCGGGTAAATCTTGTGCAGACGGAGGAAATGATACAATGTGACCGATTCGCGGGTGTAGCAATTAAGTGTTTGTGTGTGTGTATCTCTCTCTCTCTTTCTCTGTGTTCACGTTGCAAATTTCACTGAATTTGACCACATCCTCCAAATATCCCCCCCCGCCCCCGCCTCCGCCTCATTTTGCAGAGACTCTGGGCCAGCGATCAGGAGAAATGCGAGTCTTGCAATGTAAAGCTGGCTGTTGAAACGTTTGTCAGGCAGCCTGTGAGACTGGCAACATATTGGGACATGTTGCTGCAGATTTCTGTCTCTGGTTACAGAGGAAGTGAAATTGCGCAGAACCTTGATCCTGGTGCAATGTCTGAAGGATTTTTTTTGTGTCCACATATAGGAAGGAACCCACCCTCTCCCCTACTTATCTGTAAGCACTCACCTGCAAGATCAGGGGACACACACACTCTGGACAGCCGCACCTTCTCTTCTCTTTTCTGTTCCAGCTCCTCTCTCTATCTATCTCTGTGCACTTGGCTGCTTTGCGGGGAGGTTTACAACTAAGATAAAAACACACAACACAGATCTCTGCCAGTCGCCATCTTCCTGTGACGCAGAAACTGCAGCTAATTTCGGTCCTGAGATTGAAATTCAATCTGTGTGTGGAAAGAGAGAGAGTAATTTATTATATAAAATAATGTTCAGCCCACTTCATGTGTGCTGTTGTCTCGCAAGGCTGCACGATTACAGCAGGCTGATGCGGTTATGCAATGCAGACAAGCAACATAAATACTCCAGGAAGGAATTGCATTGCAAAATACTATTTTTTAAAAAAATATTGTTAGTTGTGAACTATTTAGAACCACGT
Source organism: Somniosus microcephalus (assembly GCF_052327205.1). Classification (NCBI taxonomy): domain Eukaryota; kingdom Metazoa; phylum Chordata; class Chondrichthyes; order Squaliformes; family Somniosidae; genus Somniosus; species Somniosus microcephalus. The sequence goes on from NW_028225179.1 coordinate 116,334,908, forward strand.
TGTTACTGAGAGTGCAGTTAACTTTCTGGGATTTAAATTTCCCTTATCAGGGAAAGGAAAGATAATGAACGGAGAGGTTTAAGGGACTCACTAAGAGACTTTGAGGTAATAGATATTTTTTTTGTCGGATTGTTTCTGGGAATTTTTTTTTAATCCAAAAGCAGGAAAAACAATGACATCATTGCATGAATGCTTACATTCACCTCTGACTTTTTCTTAAAGAGTGGCGTTAACCCGTTTATAATAAAGAACCTGCAATTATACGGCGGGCGCCTGGTCGGGGCCTGGGGATGTCCCATAACAATTTTTTCCAAGTGCAGCCAATTCGCGCACAGCAAGATCCCATGGGCAGTGAATGAGACAAATGGCCAAATAAGCTTTTGCCGGTCCTGAGTGATGGATGAATGTTGGTCAGCACACTATTCAATAGTAACATTCAAAAGAGAATTGGATGAATGCTTGAAGGGAAAACATTTACAGTGCTATAGTGGTTGGAGGGGGAAAGAGCAGGGGAGTGGGATTGACTGGATAGCTCTACCACAGGCATGATGGGCCGAATGGCCTCCTTCAGTGTCTTCGTTCCCGGAATGTGGCGTCACTGACAGGGCTGGCGTAACTCACTGATGTGTTCATGGGGACAGTGTTGAATGTGTTTGCTTTAACAGACAAGGCATCAGCCAACAATCCAGACCACAAACTGAGCACAGCTCCATCGATTTACCCTCCCACCAGCTGCAGCTCTGTTTACACCGTGCTCCTCTCCTCATCCCCTCCTCCTCCTCCCCTCTCCTCCTCCCCTCATCCCCTCCTCCTCCTCCCCTCAACTCCTCCTGCCCCCTCCTCCTCCACTCCTCCCCCTCCTCCTCACCTCTCCTCCTCCCCTCCCATCCCTCCTACTCCTTCTCCCCCTTCCTCCCCTCCTCCCTCCTCCCTGTACCCCCTTCCACCCCTCCTACTCCTCCCCTTCCTCCCCTCCTCTTTCTCACCTCTCCTCCATCCTCCTCCCCATCTCCCTCCTCCTCCCCTCCTCCCTCCCTCTCCTCTTCCTCTCTCCTCCTTTCCTCCCCCCCCCTTCCTCCTCTTCCTCCTCCTCTGAGAATTGCTGACATCCACTGTGACAGCCTGGAAGGAACCGATGCCAGAGGGGTCCAGGGCTACAGTGGCCTTGCCTGCAACATGCGATGCTGTGATAGCTGCAGCAGTTGGCTGCAGGCCTACTTGCAGGATGCGACACAACTCTTGCCTCTGCCTCCCAAGAGACTCAAAGCCTTCTAATGCACTGCTTCTCACAGAACTGCAGGCAAGTTAAAGAAAGAAAGACTTGCATTTATATAGCGCCTTTCACGAACTCGGGACGACCCAAAGCGCTTCACAGCCAATGAAACATTCACTCCCTCCACCACCGGCGTACCGTGGCTGCAGTGTATACCATCTACAAGATGCACTGCAGCAACTCGCCAAGGCTTCTTCAGCAGCACCTCCCAAACCCGCGACCTCTTCCACCTAGAAGGACAAGGGCAGCAGGCGCATGGGAACACCACCACCTCTAAGTTCCCCTCCAAGTCACACACCATCCTGACTTGGAAATATATCGGCCGATCCTTCATCATCGCTGAGTCAAATTCCTGGAACTCCCTTCCTAAAAGCACTGTGGGAGTACCTTCATCACACGGATTGCAGCGGTTCAAGAAGGCGGCTCACCAACACCTTCTCAAGGGCAATTAGGGATGGGCAATAAATGCCGGCCTTGCCAGCAACGCCCACATCCCATAAACATATAAAAAAATCTGACACAATATCAGCATATCAATATATCATACTATAATTCACACGCAATTATATCACTATAGCACCCAACAGCATCAACACACCAATATAATACACAGTAACATCAACATATCAATAAAACACACTATATCATTAACAGGCAATATCATAACACACTGTGGAGTATAAAAGTAGGGAAGTCTTGCTACAACTGTACAGGGCGTTGGTGAGACCACACCTGGAGTACTGTGCACAGTTGTGGTCTCCTTATTTAAGGAAGGATATACTTGCATTGGAGGCAGTTCAGAGAAGGTTCATGAGGTTGATTCCTGAGATGAAGGGGTTGTCTTATGAAGAAAGGTTGAGCAGGTTGGGCCGATACTCATTGGAGTTTAGAAGAATGAGAGGTGATCTTACTGAAACATATAAGATACTGAGGGGGCTCGACAGGATGGATGCAGAGAGGATGTTTCCCCTCGTGGGGGAATCTAGAACTAGGGGTATAGTTTCAGAATAAGGGGTCGCCCATTTAAGAGGATGAGGAGGAATTTCTTCTCAGAGGGCCATGAATCTTTGGCATTCTCTACCCCAGAGAGCCGTGGAGGCGGAGTCAGTGAATATATTCAAGGTATTTGAGCTACAGGGGAGTCGAGGGTTACGGGGAACGGGCAGGGAAGTGGAGTTGAGGCCAAGATCAGATCAGCCATGATCTTATTGAATGGCGGAGCAGGCTCGAGGGGCCGAATGGCCTACTCCTGCTCCTATTTCTTATGTTCTTATGTTACGGGGTATGGTAGCGCAGGGGTTATATTACTGGGACTAGTAATCCAGTAAACCTGTAGGGCATGAGTTCAAATCCCACCATGGCAGTTTAAGAAGTTGAATTCAGTTACAAAAATAAATCTGGAAATTAGATCTGGGATCAGTAAAAGTGACCACGAAGCTGTTGGATTGTTGTAAAAACCCAACTGGTTCACTAATGACCTTTACCCGGTCTGGCCTATACGTGACTCCAGTCCCACACCCACCGTGGTTGACTCTGAAGTGCCCAAGCGAGTTGTATCAACCCGCTGCAAAGAAGAATAAAACCGTACAGAGCATGGGCCGAATGGCTTCCTTTTGTGCTGTGTGATTCTACGAGCAAGAGCGAATGAAGCATGTCGGAGGCATCTCTCCATCAAACTGCAGCAAGGAGAGCGAGAGAGGAGGGAGAACCGTGTCCCAGAGGTCTCTGCTCTGGGTCGGGAGGTCGCTGAGCTGACCCCCGCGGGCTACCAGCTGAACCGACCTCTCGTCAAATGCATCTGGAATCTGAAGTCAATGGCTGGCGATGCAAAAGAAAGTCAAGCAGGTTCAGCGTGAAGTTTTGACGGGATGAAAGCCTCCTTTGTTAACTGTGAAGGTCCTACATGAAATGAGTTTTGGGTAATCGCTCAACCTAGTCGCTGGCGGGCTACGGGCCAGGGACAAGCTGCCCCAAAGCCCCAGGGTGTGGAAACCGTGGGAAATAGGAAGACGCCACGCAGTTGAGGGGGGGGGGAAGAAGGAGAGTCAGCTTTTCCCCGCCTCGAATCATGCTGCTTGATGCCTGAAATGGAGAATTGTTCCATTCTGCGGCAGCGCTGACAGGCATCAGCTTCTCAGCCAGAGCAACCAACTCACTGAGAAATCATTTTTGAAAACTTTTCTGGCAAAGCTCTTCAAAGGAACCAGCTCAGGCAGTGAAATGAACCCGTGTGTTTGGAACAGAAAGAACAATCGCAAATTGGCAAGAGTAAAGGGCCTGAGGAGTGATGCCAAAACAAGACCTGAGATGTGGTGGTGACGGGAGGAGGACTATGTGCTTACATGACTTCCCCGTAAGACCAAGAGAAAAACGTGCATTCGTATAGCGCTTTACAGCCAATGAAGCACTTTTTGAAGTGGAGTCGCTGTTGTAATGTGGGAAACGCAGCTGCCAATTTGCGCGCAGCAAGATCCCACAAACAGCGATGCGATAACGACCAGATCATCTGTTTTAGTGATGTTGGTTGAGGGATAAATATTGGCCCTGCAGGACACCGAGGAGAACTCCCCTGCTCTTCTTCAAAATAGTGACCGTGGGATCTTTTACGTCTCATCTTTGTTTTCAAATCCCTCCATGGCCTCGCCCCTCCCTATCTCTGTAATCTCCTCCAGCCCCACAACCGCCCCCCCCCCCGAGATATCTGCGCTCCTCTAAATCTGCCTTCTTGAGCATCCCTGATTATAATCACTCCACCATTGGCGGCCGTGCCTTCTGTTGCCTCGGCCTTAAGCTCTGGAATTCCCTCCCTAAACCTCTCTGCCTCTCCACCTCTCTTTTCTCCTTTAAGGCGCTCCTTAAAACCTACCTCTTCGACCAAGCTTTTGGTCACCAGCCCTAATTTCTCCTTATGTGGCTCGGTGTCAAATTTTTTGTCTTAAAATACTCCTGTGAAGCGCCTTGGGACGTTTTACTATGTTAAAGGCGCTATATAAATACAAGTTGTTGTTGTCCACCCAAGAGGGCAGACAGGGCCTCAGTTTGATGTCTCAGCCGAAAGACGGCACCATCCGACAGTGCAGCACTCCCTCAGTACCGCACTGGGCAGTGTCAGCCTAAATGTTGTGCTCAAGTCTCTGGAGTGGGACTTGAACCCATTACTTTCTGACTGAGAGGCGAGAGAGCTACCCACTGAGCCACGGCAACTCTTGCTATCCCGTTGGTTCCTATCCCATTAATTTGAATGTGAAAGTTGAATAAATGAGAGAGCATTGATCTCTCACACACACATTGAAAAAACAAGAATAGAGGAACATAAAATGACCTTCCACTTATGCTACATGTTCCCGCCTTTTCACTTGAAGGTTTGCCATGAGTTGTCCCGAACTCAAATATGGTGCGAAATGCCGTCAAATGGATAGTTGACTACAACGACAACTTGTAATTATATAGCGCCGTTAACATAGTAGAACGCCCCAAGGCGCTTCACAGGTGCGATTATCAGACAAAAATTGACACCGAGACACATAAGGAGATAATAGGACAGGAGAGGTAGGTTTTAAGGAGCGTCTTAAAGGAGGGTAGAGAGGCGGAGAGGTTTAGGGAGTGAATTCCAGAGCTTAGGGTCTTGACAGCCGAAGGCACAGCCGCCAGTGGTGGAGCGATTAAAATCAAGGGATGCGCAGGAGGCCGGAATCGCAGGAGCTCGGAGATCTCAGAGGGTTGTAGGGCTGGAGGAGGTTACAGAGAGAGGTTGCATCTTAATAGGCTCCCTCAAGTAGGGCAACACCTCGGAGCGCTTTGCGAGAGGGAGAGGGAGGCGTTGAATAGGAAGCAAGAAAAACAAGGAGGGTACCGAATGCAGGATCAAAGAAATCGGTATTTAAGAGGCTTTTGAAGGAAAACTGAGAGAGATCGTTCCAAAGAACAGCGTCCAATGGTGGCACAGTACGAGTGTCTACCCCTTTGTGGTGTACACCAACCTTGTGAGACATAAGCACATAAGAACATAAGGAATAGGAGCAGAACTAGGCCGTTTGGCCCTTCAAGCCATTCAATAAGATCGTGGCTGATCTTCTACCTCATCTCCACCTTCCCGCACTATCCCCATATCCTTGAATCCCTTAATATTCAAAAATCTATCGATCTCTGTCTTGAATATACTCAATGACTGAGCCTCCACCGCCCTCTGGGGTAGAGAATTCCAAAGATTCACCACCCTCTGTGTTGTGTATGTAATATGTGTGCTACTTTGAACCTATGGACAGGACTGCACTACTTGTTGGGCGTAGTGATACGCAGTACCACTCCTGGCCATAGGGGTATAAATAGTACTGTGGGTACTGATCTCCCCTCAGTTCCCGCCTGTGGGCATGAAGTAAAGACCTATGTATAGTCCCTACCTCCAACCAGTAAAGACCTGTTTGAGTTATACGTTTAAGTCTTTGTGTTAATTGTTCAATACAATACACATACTTAACACTGGCGACGAGTCAGGTTCTTACCCTGCGGCAGTTGAAGAGAGGTTTCAAACATCACCACCCCACTAGAAGCGACAGGCTTTAGGACTCTGAAGCCTCCATCAGCGACTGAGCACTGGAGTGCAGCAAACATCCTGACAGCTTCCAGCGACTGACAGAAGTCTTTCTGCAGTTTCCTTGTTCAACCTAGGTGGTGGGGTAAGCCGTGCAGTGTTGGCTGCAAAGACAGGGCTGGGGAAGTTGGAGAAGATAAGGGCGATCGCAATCCCTGATAAGAGCCGCGGTGAGCCGCGCGAGCGGGTGAGCCAGAGGCCGGGAGCCGCTTCAAGTGCGAGGCGCAGCACGGGCCAGTGATTGGAACCAAAGATAAGGGCCGCACTCGGGGGCTGAAGGGAGACGGCGTCGGGGGACGGGTGAAGACCGCCAAGCGTGGGAAAACCGCCATTTTGTGGGCGGAGGACGACGGCAAGAGCGGGAAGCCGCCATCTTTGATAACAAGTAAACAAAATAAAATCTGAGAAATTGCAAATCTACAATGCCTAAACACGGGAATATTAGCACCTTTGATAGTGACCTCGAAGATTGGGCCATATATGTTGAAAGAGTAAAAAATTATTGTAAGGCCAATAAAATTCATGACCAAGATAAAGCTCTAACATTATTAAATTTAATGGGTGCGAAGACATACGGGCAATTGAAACACCTGTTATCACCAGATGAACCGGCGGATAAGACGTTCGATGAGATTGTTACTGTCCTGAAAGATCATCTAAACCCCACGCCGCTGATGCTAGCGGAACGATTTAAATTTTACGACAGAAGGCAGCTACAGCATGAAAGCAATGCTGATTATTTGCTGGAATTGCGTAAATTAGCAAAATATTGCCAGTTTGGAACGGGACTGACAGAGGCACTTCGAGACAAATTTGTGTGTGGTTTATTTAAACAGGATACACAAAAGCGACTGCTAGAGGAGAATGAGCTGACGCTTGAGAAGGCGGTCACTATGGCAGCAGCACACGAAGCCGCAGCGAGAGGCACGGCAGTAATGCAGCTACGGTCACCGGAGCTCAGTGCACACAAATTGGGTGTGAGTTCTGGCAAATGTTATCGTTGTGGAAAGACAACGCATGATCAGAACCAGTGTTGGTTTAAAAACCAAGAATGTAGAACTTGTGGTAGGCTTGGACATATAGCTAGAGTATGCAGGTCAGGGAAGAAGACCAGCAACAAGAAGTCACCGCAAGGAAAATACGCAAAGGTACACAAGGTGACCGAACAGGAGTCCGATTCAGACGCTAGCAGTAATGAACTGGCTAGCTTAAGCTGTAATGAACTGGCTAGCTTAAGAGTACTCAACGCTGGTAAGGGTGCAGACCTCCAGACAATTTGGGTCACTCTTCAGATAGAAGGAGTCCAAGTAAAACTGGAATTGGACACTGGATCGGCATTGACGGTCATAAATAAGAAAGATTACGGAAAGTTATTCCAACATATTCCCCTACAGGATACGGGGATTATATTGAAAACATACACGGGGCAAAGAGTGTACCCCATCGGGAAAATAGAGGTTGCAGTGGTCCACAAGGGCGAAGACAGTCAAATAATGGACTTATATGTGATATCTGAAGGAGGTTCTCCACTACTAGGACGGGAGTGGATTAGGAAAATGAATATGGACTGGCATTTCCTACAAACAATAACGAGTGAGAACTCGGTGAAGATAGTCGGCCCAGACTCTGGAACGGATGATGGTAAGCCCAACTCAGGTGCAAAAGACAAAGTTTCAGCACAGAATTCCACTGAGCAACAACAACATAGTTTAACTGTGGATTCTGAGTCTGGCAAGTCTACTGATGTGCCCATTTCTGAGGGACACCGGGCTCGAACTCAACTCCATTTCAAACTACAACAGCAATTAGAACAAATGCTTCGCCGTTGTGAGCAAGGGTTAAATGCAACGAAAGAGTTCTTTGATATAGAGTTGGAGAATCTGGAAAGACAACAGAAGCAGCTGATGGAGAAAATGGAGCAGGAGCACACAAAACGTCTGATGTCAGAGAAGTTAACGGTCAGCCAACTCCTGCATATGCTGAAGGACAGGACTCTGAAATGGGAAAAACTTGAACACGAACTTCAATATTCAAACGAAAGGGGTTCGGAGCTCTCAAAGGTTATTGGAAGAGCTGAGGTGGCAACACAGACTGAGATGACTGCAACAGAGCAGCCCTTGGATGCCAAAAGTACGCTGACTCACGTCAACGTAGAACAACAGACCGCTGAAACAGCTGCTCCGGTAGAGGGATTGAGTAGTCCGATCAATCAATCTCCAAAAGAAGTTGAAGTAGTAAAATCTCAAATGAGGTCATTAGTAAACGACTTGCTGAAAACCCAGAAAAAGCTGGATGAAGAGGTACGCATGAAGAAGTCTCTTCAGGAAAGATGTCTGGACTTGGAACAAAAGCTGGCTAACGCCCAGCTGGGTATAGAGGAAATAGAAGACCCTCTCGCTGGCCTAGATCAGGACGGCACCGAATATTACTATGTCCTGTCCTGCCCAACTTGTAACTTCGACTCCCACCATACAGAAATCATGGAGGAGCACCGAAAGTCTACGGAACATCGGGAGAAGGTGGCTCTACTACGGAAAAAGGAGGGAGAGAAGGAGGAACTGCGCATGCAGCTGGCAGCTGACAGTGGAGCCCAGAGAGTCTCCAAGAAGCAGAAAAGGAAAAGTCGAAACAGAAGATGACCCATCTGAACCATTATTACCTCTACCAGATCACACACGTGGTCCCTCCGAACGGAGCCAATTCAGTTCGGAAGTTCAAACTGTTAAATCCATGGAAGGACTATTGAATGAGTCACTCCAGCAACGTGAACCGACTCCACCACAGAGATTGAATCTGTGAACTGTTTTCCGCAGAGACTGAATCTGTGATCTGTTTTGACATGAAGTTATCTATGTATCTATGTTATTCTGTTATGTAAACCTGAAGTTATATATGTATATATGTTATTACGTTATGTTAAATGGGGAGATGACTGTAAAGCTAGGAAGGGAGGAATGTTGTGTATGTAATATGTGTGCTACTTTGAACCTATGGACAGGACTGCACTACTTGTTGGGCGTAGTGATACGCAGTACCACTCCTGGCCATAGGGGTATAAATAGTACTGTGGGTACTGATCTCCCCTCAGTTCCCGCCTGTGGGCATGAAGTAAAGACCTATGTATAGTCCCTACCTCCAACCAGTAAAGACCTGTTTGAGTTATACGTTTAAGTCTTTGTGTTAATTGTTCAATACAATACACATACTTAACACTCTGAGTGAAGAAATTTCTCCTCATCTCAGTCCTAAATGGCCGACCCCTTATTCTGAGACTGTGACCCCGGTTCTAGACTCCCCAGCCAGGGGAAACATCCTCCCTGCATCTACCCTGTCAAGCCCTGTAAGAACTTTGTATGTTTCAATGAGATCACCTCTTATTCTTCTAAACTCCAGAGAATATAGGCCTAGTCTACTCAATCTCTCCTCATAGGACAATCCCCCCATCCCAGGAACCAGTCTGGTGAACCTTCGTTGCACTCCCTCTATGGCAAGTATATCCTTCCTTAGGGAAGGAGACCAAAACTGTACACAATACTCCAGGTGTGATCTCACCAGGGCCCTATATAATTGCAGTAAGACGTCTTTACTCTTTTACTCAAATCCTCTTGTAATAAAGGCCAACATACCATTTGCTTTCCTAATTGCTTGCTGTACCTGCATGTTAACTTTCAGTGATTCGTGTACAAGGACACCCAGGTCCCTCTGAACACCAACATTTCCCCAATCTCTCACCATTTAAAAAATACTCTGCTTTTCTATTATTTTTCCTACCAAAGTGGATAACTTCACATTTCTCCACATTATATTCCATTTGCCATGTTCTTGCCCACTCACTTCGCCTGTCTATATCTCCTTGCAGCCTCCATGCATCCTCCTCACAACTTACATTCCCACCTAGCTTTGTATCATCAGACATTGAGCAGAAAAGCGTAGTGAGGGTCTGTGGTGACAAGGCCAGACTTTCATGGTGATGCTTGAGATGTGGGCCAGGATTGAGTTGTCTCTCATATATTTATGCGTCGTTCTATGTTTTTGGCTGCCCAGAGCTTCACCAAGGACTGCTCTCGAATACAAGCAGAGTTAACTGCACCGCTCGAAGCTCTCACTTTTTGATGCCCAACTGTACTTGCGGCTGGGGTCATGCATTTCCATGTTCGGCTCCTCTTTGAGGGTCCTGAGTGGTTATTTTTCATCTGCCACTTAAGCCAGAGCCATCTACTCCCTGGCAAACCCAAACCCGTACTGATTCTTTTGCAACTGTCAGCATTCACTGTGTTAGATTGCAGACTATTTTATAATTTAGCATCTTTTGCTTACCTTATATGTTGCCTGTGTCTTTCTAAGCTGGTAAGCTTATCCCCTGGTTCTTCTATGGATCCCACTCTCATACAAAATGCCTCGACCAACTCACATTAGGATCCCTTCATTAGTTTGAGGTAGTGATAGAGCCCAGGGCTCAGCAGTGAATACTTCGCTCTCAACTGGAGCCCATAGCACCCTCGGCAGATCTGCTCTTCCAGCTGTCTCCCTGGGCCTGCAGGTCATGGCCTGGCCACAGCTATGGATTATCACCAGACCAGGGATTCAGCAGTGAAGCTCAACGCAAGCTCGAGGAACATCTTTCGATTAGGCACTTTGCAGCCTTTCGGCCTCAACAACGACTTCAGCAACTTCAGATCATAAATAGGCTCCCATTTACAGGGCACAAATCAGGAGTGTGATGGAATACTCTCCACTTACCTGGATGAGTGCAGCTCCAACAACACTCAGGAGGTAGTGTTGGAGGAGCCGCAGCCCTTGCTCTTGTCCAACAGGTTCGAGGCTCTTACTCCCTGTGAGGACGGGAACAGGGACTGCAGGGAGGATGAGCAACCTGGCCACAGCACCGTGGAACGAGGGGCCATTCAAGTGGGGGGAGTAAAAAGAAATGTTGTAGTGGTAGGGGATAGTATCATTAGGGGAATAGATAGGGTTCTTTGCAGCCGAGAGTGAGAGTTCCGAAGGCTGTGTTGCCTGCCCGGTGCCAGGGTTAAGGACATCTCCTCTGGGCTGGAGAGAAACTTGGAGTGGGAGGGGGAGGATCCAGTTGTCGTGGTCCATGTTGGTACCAACGACATAGATAGGACAAGGAAAGAGGTTCTGCTGAGGGAGTATGAGCAGCTAGGGGCCAAATTAAAAAACAGAACCACAAGGGTAATAAGCTCTGGATTACTACCTGAGCCACGAGCAAATTTGGCTAGGGTAAATAAAATTAGAGAGTTAAATGCGTGGCTCAAAGACTGGTGTGGGAGAAATGGGTTTTGCTTCTTGGGACACTGGCACCAGTACTGGGACAGGAGAGAGCTGTTCCGTTAGGACGGACTTCACTTGGCCAGTGCTGGGACTAGAATCCTGGCGAATCAAATAACTAGGGCTGTAGAGAGGGCTTTAAACTAATTAGTGGGGGGGGAGGTTTCAAGAGAGCGAAAAATAAAAATGTCAGCGGAGAAGGCAATAGAGCAAGGTGGCAGTGGGGGAATTAAAAACCAGAGCATGTCAGGAAGGTAAAGTAGTAAAGGGGGTAAAAGCAGGAATAAATTGTCACAAAACATATTTAAAAGTTCTTTATCTGAATGCACGCAGCATTAGTAACAAAATAGACGAGTTGACGGTACAAATAACTACACATGGGTATGATCTGGTAGCCATTACAGAAACATGGCTGCAAGGTGACCATGACTGGGAACTAAACATCCAGGGGTATTTGACAATTAGGAAGGACAGACAGGAAGGAAAGGGAGGTGGGGTGGCTATGTTAATAAAGGATGGAATCACTGCAATAGTGAGAAATGATATTGGGTCAAAGGATCAGGATAGTGAAACAGTTTGGGTGGAGATAAGGAATAACAAGGGGAAAAAGTCACTAGTGGGCATAGTCTATAGGCCTCCTAACAGTTGCAACTCTGTTGGTCGGAGTATAAATCAGGAAATAGTTGGGGCTTGTAATAAGGGAACAGCTATAATCATGGGGGATTTTAATTTTCATATTGACTGGATAAATCAAATTGGGCAGGGCAGCCTTGAGGAAGAGTTCATAGAGTGCATTAGGGATGGGTTCCTTGAGCAGTATGTGTTGTGTATTTTGAATGTGTATTAGAATTGTCCCACATGGGATACCGTAGTGGTGATTTGCAATGCACTATGAGAAATGTAGTGCATTGAGTGAAGAAGCACATTGTAAATAAAATGGCCGTTAATTAAACTCTCCACCCCGGAGTCCTTCTTAATTGTTACATAGGTAAGGGTATAAAACCCCTTGAGACACAACAGTATGTTACTGAACCAACCAGGGGGCAGGCAATCTTAGATCTGGTCCTGTGTAATGAGACAGGATTAATAAAAAATGTCCTAGTAAAGGATCCCCTTGGAATGAGTGACCATAACATGGTTGAATTCCAAATTCAGTTGGAGGGTGAGAGAGTTGGATCTCAAACCAGCGTACTCAGCTTAAACAAAGGAGACTATGAAGGTATGAGAGCAGAGTTGACTAAAGTGGACTGGGAAAATAGATTAAAGTATAAGACGGTACATGAGCAGTGGTGTACATTCAAGGAGATATTTCACAACTTTCAAGAAAAATATATTCCACTGAGGAAAAAGGGGCGTAAAAGAAAAGACAGCCATCCGTGGGTAAGTAAAGTAATAAAGGATAGTATCCGACTGAAAACAAGGGCATATAAAGTAGCCAAATCTAGTGGGAGGATAGAAGATTGGGAAGCATTTAAAAGCCAGCAAAGAATAACTAAAAGATTAATTAAGAAAGGGAAGATAGATTATGAAAGTAAACTAGCAAAAAATATAAAAACAGATAGCAAGAGTTTCTATAGTTATATAAAAAGAAAAAGGGTGGCTAAAGTGAATGTTGGTCCCTTAGAGGATGAGACCGGGAAATTAGTGGTGGGGAACATGGAGATGGCAAAAACGCTGAACAAATATTTTGTATCAGTCTTTACAGTAGAGGACACTAAAAATATCCCAACACTGGACAAACAGGGGGCTATAGGGGGGGAGGAGCTAAACACGATTAAAATCACTAAGGAGGTGGTACTCGGTAAGATAATGGGACTAAAGGCGGATAAATCCCCTGGACCTGATGGCTTACATCCTAGGGTCTTGAGAGAAGTAGTGGTAGGGATTGCGGATGCATTGGTGGTAATTTTCCAAAACTCCCTGGATTCAGGAAAGGTCCCAGCAGATTGGAAAGCTGCTAATGTAATGCCCTTATTTAAAATGGGAGGTAGACAAAAGGCTGGAAACTATAGACCAATTAGCCTAACATCTGTGGTTGGTAAAATGTTGGAGTCCATTATTAAGGAAGCAGTAACAGGACATTTGGATAAGCATAATTTAATCGGACAGAGTCAGCATGGTTTTATGAAGGGGAAGTCATGTTTGACAAATTTGCTCGAATTCTTTGAGGACATAACAAACAGGATAAAGGGGAACCAGTGAATGTGGTGTATTTGGACTTCCAAAAGGCATTTGACAAGGTGCCACACAAAAGATTACTGCACAAGATAAAAAATCACAGGATTGGGGGTAATATACTGGCATGGGTGGAAGATTGGCTATCTAACAGAAAACAGAGTGTTGGGATAAATGGTTCATTCTTGGATTGGCAATCAGTAACTAGTGGTGTTCCGCAGGGGTCAGTGCTGGGACCCCAACTCTTTACAATCTATATTAACGATTTGGAGGAAGGGACCGAGTGCAACATATCCAAGTTTGCCGACAATACAAAGATGGGAGGGAAAGCAGTGAGTGAGGAGGACATAAAAAACCTGCAAAAGGACATAGACAGGCTAAGTGAGTGGGCAGAAATTTGGCAGATGGAATATAATGTTGGAAAGTGTGAGGTTATGCACTTTGGCAGAAAAAATCAAAGAGCAAGTTATTATCTAAATGGAGAGAAACTGCAAAGTGCTACAGTACAAAGGGATCTGGGGGTCCTGGTGCATGAAACACAGAAGGTTAGTATGCAGGTACAGCAGGTGATCAGGAAGGCCAATGGAATTTTGGCTTTTATTGCAAGGGGGATGGAGTATAAAAGCAGGGAAGTCTTGCTTCAGTTATACAGGGTACTGGTGAGGGCACACCTGGAATACTGCGTACAGTTTTGGTTTCCATATTTAAGAAAAGATATACTTGCTCTCGAGGCAGTTCAGAGAAGGTTCACTCGGTTGATTCTGGAGATGAGGGGGTTGACTTATGAGGAAAGGTTGAGTAGGTTGGGCCTCTACTCATTGGAATTCAGAAGAATGAGAGGCGATCTTATCGAAACATATAAGATTGTGAGGGGGCTTGATCGGGTGGATGCGGTGAGGATGTTTCCACTGATGGGTGAGACTAGAACTAGGGGGCATAATCTTAGAATAAGGGGCTGCCCTTTCAAAACTGAGATGAGGAGAAACTTCTTCATTCAGAGGGTAGTAAATCTATGGAATTTGCTACCTCAGAGAGCTGTGGAAGCTGCGACATTAAATAAATTTAAAACGGAGATAAACAGTTTCCTAGTTGATAAGGGAATTAGGGGTTACGGGGAGCGGGCAGGGAAGTAGATGTGAGTCTAGGTTCGGATCAGCCATGATCCTATTGAATGGCGGAGCAGGCCCGGGGGGCCATATGGCCTACTCCTGCTCCTACTTCTTATGTTCTTATGTAACCTCGACACCATCCAGGACAAAGCGGCCCGCTTGATTGGTACCCCGTCCACCACCTTAAACATTCACTCCCTCCACCACCGGCGTACCATGGCTGCAGTGTGTACCATCTACAAGATGCACTGCAGCAACTCACCAAGGCTTCTTCGGCAGCACCTCCCAAACCTGCAACCTCTTCCACCTAGAAGGACAAGGGCAGCAGGCGCATGGGAACACCACCATCTCCAAGTTCCCCTCTGAAATAAAGAATAGATTTGCCTTTCTAATCTAGGCTTTATTAACTTTAAAAACCCAGTAGCACATCTTTCAACACCAGTCTCCAACAATGACTAGAGAGAACTGAATTTAAGATGGCCACCACAAATCACCTGACATCCACTACCAATGAGTTTACAACATATATCTCAAGGTAGAAACAAACAACCAATTACAATACTTCTTACTAATACAGAGAACAACCACCCCATTCACCAATCACAATACTTCTTATTAAACATAGGAAATAATCACCACATTCACCCCTCCATTTAAAACATGCTCCAACCTAAATAACCTTTACAATTTATAATTAATTTATTTACAACTAAAATACAAATATAATATTTCAACAACTTTAAAACATTACTATCAATTTAAAAGTCCATTTTCAATCGGTTGACCGGATATCTTGTTCGTGTCGACCTTCTTAACCTTGGTGAAATTCCTTGCCCTCCCACACCCGGAGGCACCGAAGTATCTTCTGCAGACAGGCTATCCATATCCCGATTATCAACGGTTTCCGGATTGGAAATCCCATCAGGAAGTAAACTAGGACGGTCGTGAACATCCATCAAAGGCTGACTAATAGAAGTATAATTATCTGCAATAGGATTGGAAACATTCGTAGTATCTATAACAACATCCACATTATCTGAATCATGACTATTATTAGTATCCTCGGAAGAGGGCTGGCCACCACAAGGAGCCAAGTCTTTAATTGAAACAGTACTTTCTTTCCCATCTTGGAATCGAATATGAGCATATTGGGAATTTGCCTCCAACAGCTCCACCTCCTCCACTAAAGGATCATATTTTGACAATCTAACATGGCGTCGAAGCAACTCAGGTCCCTGCATAGTAAGCCATGAAGGTACCGAATATCCCGTAGTAGATCTCCGCGGGTAATTAAAGAGCCTTTCATGGGGGGGTCACATTAGTAGCCGTTGAAAGCAATGATCTAATGGAATGCAGGGCATCAGGCAGTACCATTTCCCACTGTGTATTCTTAAGATTCCGGGATGTCAAAGCCAACATAACTGCCTTCCAGATCACCCCATTGTATCATTCGCACTGTCCATTACCCTGGGGGTTATACGGGGTAGTTCTACTAGTAGAAATTCCCCGACTCTGAAGGTATTCCTTCAACTGGGAAGACATAAAAGAACTTCCTTGATCCGAATGGATATACGCAGGCATCCCAAAGATGACAAAAAGTTGAGTCAGACATTTGATAACTGTAGCAGCTGATACATCTGTGCAAGGAAAAGCAAAAGGAAACCTTGAAAACTCATCCACAACAGTAAATATGTATCGATTTTGAGTCGTTGAAGGAAGAGGCCCCTTAAAATAAACGCTCAAACGTTCAAAAGGAGAAGTAGCCTTTATAAGATGAGCTCGTTGAGGCTTAAAGAAATTTGGTTTACACCGAGCACAGATAGAACATGATGAAGTCATCCGCTTGACGTCTTCAACTGAAAAGGGCAAATTCTTACTGCGTACGAAGTGTATCATCCTCGTAACCCCAGGATGACA
This sequence comes from Somniosus microcephalus, assembly GCF_052327205.1. Taxonomy (NCBI): domain Eukaryota; kingdom Metazoa; phylum Chordata; class Chondrichthyes; order Squaliformes; family Somniosidae; genus Somniosus; species Somniosus microcephalus. Next base: position 116,351,262 of record NW_028225179.1, read on the forward strand.
TAAAGCATTGTGAAGATTAATAAGCGTATCTCCGTGAATCACAGAACAATAAGCCCTCGACAGTGCATCAGCAGCAACATTATCCTTCCCCGGACGATAAACTATATCAAAATGGTAACATGCCAACTCAATCCTCCACCTCATTATTTTATCATTTTTGATCTTTCCAAAATGTTTAACATCAAACATAAAGGACACAGATTTTTGATCGGTTACCAACGTAAAATGTCGCCCCGATAAATAATGTCTCCATTTACGCAGTGCTTCTACTATTGCATATGCCTCTTTCTCTATTGAAGAATGCCTTTTTTCACTATTGTTCAAAGTACGTGAGAAAAAGGCCACAGGTCTTCCATTTTGGTTCAGAGTAGCCCCAATTGCAAAATCAGAAGCATCCGTCTCAATCACAAAGGGAACCTGCTCATCAATAGAATGCACAACTGCTCCTAGGATATCCTTTTAAAATTTATCAAAACATGTCCTGGCCTCCCATGATAGAGGATATGTCGTAACCCGTATAAGGGGCCGGATCTTCTGCGAAAAGTTTGCAATCCAATTAGAATAGTAAGAAAACAGTCCAACAACTCGTTGCAAAGCCTTAGAATTAGCAGGATAAGGTAAATCGATCAATGGTCGCAGACGTTCTGGATCTGGTTTAATCTTATTTCCCGAGATAATATACCCCAGTAGATTTACCTCAGTAGTCGAAAAGATACACTTCTCTTTATTAAAAGTTAAACCAACTTTTTCCGCAGCTTGAAGGAATCTTTCTAAATTAGAATCATGCTCCACCCTTGATTTACCACACACCGTAATATCATCTAAATTTGAAAAGGTGTCAGAGAGAGAGTTATCACTTATAAAAGCATCCATTGCCCGTTGAAAACAAGCAACACCATTAGTAACACCAAATGGTATTCGGCAAAACTGATACAGCTTTCCACCAGCCTCAAAGGCTGTATATGGTTGATCCCTCTTAACAATAGGAATCTGATGATAAGCACTCTTTAAATCAATAGTGCTAAAAAACTTATACTGAGATACTTTGTTGATAAGCTCATCAATCTTAGGCAAAGGGTATGCATCTAATTGAGTATACCTATTAATAGTTTGAGAGTAGTCTATCACCATTCGTTTCTTATGCCTCTCGTTAGTGGTGACAACTACCTGAGCCCGCCAAGGCGAACAACTAGGTTCAATGATTCCTTCCAATAAAAGACGTTGGACTTCAGAATTAATAAATTCTCTATCCTGACTGCTATACCTTCTTGACTTGGTAGCAATTGGCTTACATTCCGGCATCAAATTGGAAAAAAGTGATAATGGAGAAATGGATAAAGAAGTTAATCCACAAATGGATAAGGGTGGCTTAGTCCCTCCAAACGAAAGACTAAGACTCTCGTGTAATTTAAGCACATCATGACCAATCAAAATATCCGCACAAAGATTAGGCAAAACAGATAGGCATATATCAGTATACGTATTACCTAGAAGAATCAATTTCACAAGGCAACAACCAGCTACTTGTGAAGTAAGGGTCGTCTGAGCCATACACACCTGATAAGTAACAGGCAAGATTTTCAAACACTTTTCCTTCACAAACTGAAGACTTATAAAACTCTCGGTACTGCCCGTATCTATGAGAGCCTTCACTTCTAACCCATTAACTTGGACCATAACTATAGCTTTGTTTAGGCCATGAGCAAATGCAGCAGAAATTGATGCAATAAACACCCTCTCTACAGGTTGAATAGTCGCAGAAGAGGAGGTAATTGAACCTAATGATTTACAAACACGTGCATAATGACCTCTCTTGCCGCATTTACTACATACAACCTCCCGGGCAGGACACTTCAAACGAGGATGCCGGACGTTCCCACAAAAATAACACTTCTGAATCCTAGAGGCAACAGCCGCCGAAGTAAAAGGTGGAGCTGTTGGAGTAGAAACTATTTCAGAATCTAGTAAACCGCTCCCATTAAGTCCACCTAATTCCTTTTCGTCCGGAACTGCCGAAACCACAGTCACAGGCCGATTAGAAAGAGCATAAGAATCCGAACTTCTCTGAGCCATATCCAATGTAGAAGCTTGCTCAAAAGCACTCTTGAGATCCAAAGTCTTATTTTCTAACAACCGCTGACGAATTGATCTAGACAGTAATCCATTAATAAAAGCATCCCGTACCGATTCTTCCTTATATTCTTCGGCCGTCACGGCTTTATAATTACAGTTAGCACCAAGGTGCCGAAGTGCTTGTAAATAAGTATCCAAAGATTCTCCCACCTGCTGCCTACGGGCAGATAGAAGGTAACATGCAAATACCTCATTCTTTGGTTTAACAAAAATCTTCTCCAATGTAGAAATAGCCAATTCGTAAGTTTTACAGTCCAAAATATACTTATACACATCCGGAGCAATGTAGTTGATCAGCATATTCAGCTTATTCAGAGACTCTTGTTCCAACACACCCAAAAAGTTTGTAAATGTACAATACCAATGTTTCCATTTATCATCCACTCCTGCAGAATTAGGGTCAGCATTGAATCGTTCCGGTTGAAGATATCGCTCCATTCTGATAAAAAGTTAATAAATTGAAATAAAGAATAGATTTGCCTTTCTAATCTAGGCTTTATTAACTTTAAAAACCCAGTAGCACATCTTTCAACACCAGTCTCCAACAATGACTAGAGAGAACTGAATTTAAGATGGCCACCACAAATCACCTGACATCCACTACCAATGAGTTTACAACATATATCTCAAGGTAGAAACAAACAACCAATTACAATACTTCTTACTAATACAGAGAACAACCACCCCATTCACCAATCACAATACTTCTTATTAAACATAGGAAATAATCACCACACCCTCCAAGTCACACACCATCCTGACTTAGAAGTATATCGGCCGATCCTTCATTGTCGCTGGGTCAAAATCCTGGAACTCCCTCCCTAACAGCACCGTGGGAGCACCTTCACCACACGGACTGCAGCGGTTCAAGAAGGCGGGCTGTCTTCTCGCTCCCCGCGCCGCTCAACACCAAGGACGCCCATTACTACACTGAGGACCAAATTGTGGAAGGAGAACTAGACCCGAATTCGAAAACACACAGGACACACAGGCCACAAACCGGCAGACGAGACGAGACAAGACGAACAATACAGTAAACCGATAAGGGCAGCAGAAAGACGCATTGGGGGACAAACGCCTAGTTATAAGCTGGCATTTGATGAATAAGTTGGCGTTGTATGCATGGACAGTAAAACCCCAGTTTAAGAATAAGTTGGTGTTCGAAGCATGGATAGCAGCGTCCATGACGAATAAACTGGCGTTCGAAGCATGGGTAGTAAAATCAGTTTGACACTGTAAACCGCCAACCAAGCCCCAGCCGTTTTAAAAAGCCCATCAGCGACTAAACCGCCGGAGGAAGAAGAAGACCCATCGCGACTCGACGATGACGTTAGCTGAGGAAAAGGAGGGTGATTCGCATAAACAACTCCATCGCCGCGCCCTGTGACCACGTGGCGACGAAGTACCCCAGAGGACAGAAAGAGTGAACCTCAAAACCCGTACCAGTTAAAACAACAGGTTTTGAATTGGTGAGCATGAATTCCTGGCGTACCTGTTGGACAGGACCAGTATCTGTGGGACCTCCTTCTCAGCCTCTCCTAAATCCCCGCTACCCGTCTCCCTAACAGTCACACCCTCCCTTTCCTGAACCTGTGCTTTCCTCCGGGGTGTGACTATTCTGGATAAAACTGTCCAGAAATTCCTTCCCCTCTCTTATAGAAACATAGAAACATAGAAGATAGGAACAGGAGTAGGCCATTCGGCCCCTCGAGCCTGCTCCGCCATTCAATGAGATCATGGCTGATCCTCCAAATTCAGTACCCTGTCCCTGCTTTCTCCCCATATCCCTTGATCCCTTTAGCCTTAAGAAATATATCTAACTCCTTCTTGAATATATTTAATGAACTGGCCTCCACCGCCCTCTGTGGCAGAGAATTCCATAGGTTCACCACTCTCTGGGTGAAGAAATTCCTCCTCATCTCAGTCCTAAAATGGCTACCCCTTATCCTTAGACTATGACCCCTGGTTCTGGACTCCCCGGCCATCGGGAACATCCTTCCTGCATCTAGTCTGTCCAGGCCTGACAGAATGTTATAGGTTTCGATGAGATCCCCTCTCAATCTTCTAAACTCCAGTGAGTATAAGCCCAATTGACACAATCTCTCCTCATACGTCATTGCTACCATCCCAGGTATCAGCCCGGTGAATCTTCGCTGCATTCCTTCCATGGCAAGAACATCCTTCCTCAGATAAGGCGACCAAAACTGCACACAATACTCAAGGTGCGGTCTCACCAAGGCCCTGTACAACTGTAGCAAGACATCCTTGTTTCTGTACTCGAACCCTCTTGCTACGAAGGCCAACATACCATTTGCCTTCTTAACCGCCTGCTGCACCTGCATGCTTACCTTCATCGACCTTTTTCTCTACAACCTTTTTCGAATAGTGGGGTAACATTAGCTACCCTCCAATCCATGGGTACTGTTCCAGAGTCTATTGAGTTCTGGAAGATGACCAGCAATGCATCTACGATCTCCAGGGCCACTTCCTTAAGTACCCTAGGATGTAGATTATCAGGCCCTGGGGATTTATCGGCCTTCAATCCCGTCAACTTCCCCAACACCATTTCCCTACCAATACTGATTTCTTTCAGTTCCTCCCTCTAATTAGTCCCTATGTTCCCCATGACACATGTTATGTGTCGGTGTGTCTCCAACTCGCACTCCAGCTCAATGACTCTGAGCCGGAGAGATTCGAGATGGAGACATCTACTGCAGACGTGTTCACTCGGGACAGTCTCGCTGTCCACAAACTCCCACATACTGCAGTATGATTGCTTTTAACAGTATGACTGCCGTTCCCGTCGTTGCTTTCCTGCGAGGAAGTGCCTGACCTCTACTTGGCAACTACTGGCGGTGACACACGTGAAATCATTCTGTGAGTGCAACACGTTAACGCATTCTCTGTGCTTAATCCTCCTTAATAGGTGTCAGCTGTGGCTCAGTGGGTGGCACTCTCGTCTGAGTCAGAAGGTCGTGGGTTCAAACCCCACTCCAGAGACTTGAGCACGTAATCGAGGCTGACACTTGCAGTGCAGTACTGAGGGAGTGCTGTACTGTCAGAGGTGTCGTCTTTAGGATGAGATGTTAAACCGAGGCCCCATCTCTTGGGTGGTCATAAAAGATCCCATGGCACCACATCAAAGTGAAGTTTTCCCCTGGTGATCTGGCCAATATTTATTCATAAGAACTATAATATTCCTCAACCAATATCACTAAAAACAGATTATCTGGTTGTTATCACACTGCTCTTTGTGGGAGCTTGCTGAGTGCACATTAACTGACGCACTTTCTACATTACAACAGTGACTATACTTCAAAAGTACTTAATTGGCTGTAAGGTGCTCTGGGTCATCCTGAGGTCATAGAATCATAGAAAGTTACAGCACGGAAGGGGGCCACTTCGGCCCATCGTGTCTGCACCGGCCAATAAAGAGCTATCCAGCCTAATCCCACTTCCCAGCTCTTGGTCCGTAGCCCTGCAGGTTACAGCATCCCAAGTGTACATCCAAATACTTTTTAAATGTGGTTAGGGTTCCTGCCTCTACCACCCTTTCAGGCAGTGAGTTCCAGACCCCCACAACCCTCTGGGTGAAGAAATTTCCCCTCAAATCCCCTCTAAACCTTCCCCCAATTACTTTAAATCTGTGCCCCCTGGTTTTTGACTCCTCTGCTAAGCAAAATAGGTCCTTTCTATCCACTTTAACTCTGCCTCTCATAATTTTATACACCTCACTAAGGTCTCCCCTCAGCCTCCTCTGTTCCAAGGAAAACAGATCCAGCCTATCCAGTCTTTCCTCAGTGCTAAGATTCTCTACTCCCGGCAACATCCTTGTAAATCTCCTCTGTGTTAAGTCTGTGAGTTGTTCAAGTAATTAATACTCAGACTTAATCAGTAACAATAAAACAGGTCTTTACTGGTTGGAGGTAGGGACTACACTGAATACAAGATTACTGCACAGTGCTTATATACCGGTGTGTTCACCCCCGGTATTACGTCTACAGCAGCCTGAGAAAGTAGTACATCTCTTAAGGTGGAACAGGCTTAAGCTCTCTTAAGGTGGAACAGGTTACATACACAACACTCTGTACCCTCTCTAGTGCAATCACATCTTTCCTGTAATGTGGTGACCAGAACTGCACGCAGTACTCTAGCTGAGGCCTAACTAGTGTTTTATACAGTTGAAGCATAACCCCCCTGCTCTTGTATTCTATGCCACGGCTAATAAAGGCAAGCATTCCGTATGCCTTCTTAACCACTTTATCTACCTGGCCTGCTACCTTCAGGGATCTGTGGACATGCACTCCAAGGTCCCTTTGTTCCTCTACACTACTCAGTGTCCTACCATTTAATGTGTATTCCCTTTCCTTGTTAGCCCTCCCCAAATGCATTACCTCACACTTCTCCGGATTGAATTCCATTTGCCACTGTTCTGCCCACCTGACCAATTTATTGATATCTTCCTGCAGTCTACAGCTTCCTTCTTCAGTTTCAACCACACAGTCGATTTTAGTATCATCTGCAAACTTCTTAATCATACCCCCTATATTCAAGTCAAGTTCATTGATATATACCACAAAAAGCAAGGGACCCCACTGGAAACAGCCTTCCAGTCACAAAAACACCCATTAACCATTACCCTCTGCTTCCTGTCTCCAAGCCAGTTTTGAATCCAACTTGACACTTTGCCCTGAATCCCATGGGCTTTTAACTTCATGACCAGTCTGCCGTGTGGAACCTTATCAAAAGCCTTGCTAAAGTCCATATACACTACATCAAGCGCACTAGGTCAAAGTCCATGGTAGCCCACTCAAGGGCCATGGTAGCCCACTCAAGGGCCATGGTAGCCCACTCAAGGGCCATGGTAGCCCACTCAATGGACATGGTAGCCCACTCAAGGGCCATGGTAGTCCACTCAAGGGCCATGGTAGCCCACTCAAGGGCCATGGTAGCCCACTCAAGGGCCATGGTAGCCCACTCAAGGGCCATGGTAGCCCACTCAAGGGCCATGGTAGCCCACTCAAGGGCCATGGTAGCCCACTCAAGGGCCATGGTAGCCCACTCAAGGGCCATGGTAGCCCACTCAATGGACATGGTAGCCCACTCAATGGACATGGTAGCCCACTCAAAGGACATGGTAGCCCACTCAATAGACATGGTAGCCCACTCAAGGGCCATGGTAGCCCACTCAAGGGCCATGGTAGCCCACTCAAGGGCTATGGTAGCCCACTCAAGGGCCATGGTAGCCCACTCAAGGGCTATGGTAGCCCACTCAAGGGCCATGGTAGTCCACTCAAGGGCCATGGTAGCCCACTCAATGGACATGGTAGCCCACTCAAGGGCCATGGTAGTCCACTCAAGGGCCATGGTAGCCCACTCAAGGGCCATGGTAGCCCACTCAAGGGCCATGGTAGCCCACTCAAGGGCCATGGTAGCCCACTCAAGGGCCATGGTAGCCCACTCAAGGGCCATGGTAGCCCACTCAATGGACATGGTAGCCCACTCAATGGACATGGTAGCCCACTCAAAGGACATGGTAGCCCACTCAATAGACATGGTAGCCCACTCAAGGGCCATGGTAGCCCACTCAAGGGCCATGGTAGCCCACTCAAGGGCTATGGTAGCCCACTCAAGGGCCATGGTAGCCCACTCAAGGGCTATGGTAGCCCACTCAAGGGCCATGGTAGCCCACTCAATGGACATGGTAGCCCACTCAATGGACATGGTAGCCCACTCAATGGACATGGTAGCCCACTCAGGGGCACGATAGCCCAGGTCAGATGGCAGGTTCCCTTCCCTGAAGGACATCAGTGAAACAGTTGGGTTTCAATGACAATTCGTCCTCATTTTTCTGGTGCCAGCCACAAATTACCAGATTTATTGAATTCAGTTTCACAAATTTCCATGGTGAGATTTGAACTCACTATCTGTGGTTGCCAGTTCAGTACCATAGCCACTGTGCTACTGTGCCCCTTGAGTGGGTTACCATGCCCCTTGAGTGGGTTACCATGCCCCTTGAATGGGTTACCATGCCCCTTAAATGGGCTACCATGCCCCTTGAATGGGTTGCCATGCCCCTTGAATGGGCTACCATGCCCCTTGAGTGGGTTACCATGCCCCTTGAGTGGGCTACCATGCCCCTTGAGTGGGTTACCATGCCCCTTGACTGGGCTACCATGCCCCTTGAGTGGGTTACCATGCCCCTTGAGTGGGTTACCATGCCCCTTGACTGGGCTACCATGCCCCTTGAGTGGGTTACCATGCCCCTTGAGTGGGTTACCATGCCCCTTGACTGGGCTACCATGCCCCTTGAATGGGCTACCATGCCCCTTGAGTGGGTTACCATGCCCCTTGAGTGGGTTACCATGCCCCTTGACTGGGCTACCATGCCCCTTGAATGGGCTACCATGCCCCTTGAGTGTGCTACCATGCCCCTTGAGTGGGTTACCATGCCCCTTGAGTGGGCTACCATGCCCCTTGAGTGGGCTACCATGCCAATTGAGTGGGTTACCATGCCCCTTGAATGGGCTACCATGGCCCTTGAGTGGGCTACCATGGCCCTTGAGTGGGCTACCATGGCCCTTGAGTGGGTTACCATGCCCCTTGAGTGGGTTACCATGCCCCTTGAGTGGGTTACCATGCCCCTTGAGTGGGCTACCATGCCCCTTGAGTGGGTTATCATGCCCCTTGAGTGGGCTACCATGCCCCTTGTGTGGGTTACCATGCCCCTTGAGTGGGTTATCATGCCCCTTGAGTGGGTTATCATCACCCTTGAGTGGGCTACCATGCCCCTTGTGTGGGTTACCATGCCACTTGACTGTACTACCGTGCCACTTGTGTGGGTTACTATGCCCCTTGACTGTGCTACCTTGGCCCTTGACTGTGCTACCGTGCCACTTATGTGGGCTACCTTGCCCCTTGACTGGGCTACCGTGCCACTTGAGTGGGTTACCATGCCCCCTTGACTGTGCTACCCTGCCCCTTGTGTGGGTTACCATGCCCCCTTGACTGAGCTATCGTGCCCTTGAGTGGGCTACTGTGCGCCTTGAGTGGGTTACCATGCCTCCTTGACTGGGCTATCGTGCCCTTGCGTGGGCTTCCAGCAACACAACCCATGGTATTATTGATCTCGAGAAAACATTAGTAAAGGCAAATGTTTTTCTCTTTCCTGAAGGCACTGATTCCTAGCTGGGGGTTAGGGTTCCACAAACACTGGGTACTCTCTGACACCTTGCCCCAATGAGTTAGTGTAGGCACTGAGTGTCGGAAAGCTGTTCAGCCAGCCAAAGTCAACATAGCCACCTTTCCAGCAGAGTTTCTTGTAATTCTTTCTCGGGATGTGGGCGTTGCTGGCATGTCCGGCATTTATTGCCCATCCCCAGTCACCCTGGAGAAGGTAGTGGTGAGCCTTCTTCTTGAACCACTGCAGTCTAAGAGGTGAAGGTACTTCCACAGTGCTGTTAGGTAGTGAGTTCCAAGATTTTGACCCAGCGACGATGAAGGATCGGCGATATACTTCCAAGTCAGGATGGTGTGTAACTTGGAGGGGAACTTGGAGGTGGTGGTGTTCCCATGCGCCTGCTGCCCTTGTCCTTCTAGGTGGAAGGGGTCACGGGTTTGGGAGGTGCTGCCAAAGAAGCCTTGGCGAGTTGCTGCAGTGCATCTTGTAGATGGTACACACTGCAGACATGGTACTCCGGTGGTGGAGGGAGCGAATGTTTAAGCTAATGGATGTGGTGCCAATTGTTGGATAACAATCAGGAACAGGAACCAAACACAAATTTTCTTTTCCTCAGTTCAGTAGCACGGAAGCCAATTGTAGCACCCCATACACTGACTCGATCTGGTCTGTATAACTCAGACACTAACTGTTTTAACCAGCTAAGCCATCAAGAGAGCTGAAAGACATTCTTCTAAGAACTTAGATCCCCTGCAAACCTTTAGTTCCTTAATTTGTGGTATAAATCTCACCTCTGAGTTGTAAGATTGTGGGTTCAAGTTCCACTCCAGAGACTTGAGCACATAATCCAGGCTGACACTCCCAGTGTAGCACTGAGGGAATGCTGCACTGGGAGGTGCCGTCTTTCGGATGAGACGTTGAACCGAGGCCCCGTCAGCCCTCTCAGGTGGAAGTAAAAGATCCCATGGCACTATTGTGAAGAAGAGCAAGGGCAGTTCTCCCCGGTGTCCTGGCCAGTTTATATCCCTCAACTAACAACACTAAAACCAATTATCTGGTCATTATCTCATTGCTGTTTGTGGGAGCTTGCTGTGTGCCAATTGGCTGCTGTGTTTCTGGCATTACAACAGTGCCGACACTTCAAAAAGAAGTTTCATACAAACTTATTAACTCATTTACTAGCAATATCTCACAATCCAATTTCAACTCAAGTGTGCCTTAACTTGAACCAGTGATGAGGTCCCCACCTGATCTGAAGAGGTCCCCACCTGATCTGAAGAGGTCCTCATCTGATCTGAAGAGGTCCCCATCTGATCTGAAGAGATCCTCACCGGATCAGGAGACCCCGTCTGATCTGAAGAGGTCCTCATCTGATCTGAAGAGGTCCCCATCTGATCTGAAGAGGTCTCCATCTGATCTGAAGAGGTCCCCACCTGATCTGAAGAGGTCCCCACCTGATCTGAAGAGGTCCCCATCTGATCTGAAGAGGCCTCCACCTGATCTGAAGAGGTCCTCACCTGATCTGAAGAGGTCTCCATCTGATCTGAAGAGGTCTCCATCTGATCTGAAGAGGCCTCCACCTGATCTGAAGAGGTCCTCACCTGATCTGAAGAGGTCTCCATCTGATCTGAAGAGGTCTCCATCTGATCTGAAGAGGCCTCCACCTGATCTGAAGAGGTCCTCACCTGATCTGAAGAGGTCTCCATCTGATCTGAAGAGGTCTCCATCTGATCTGAAGAGGTCCCCACCTGATCTGAAGAGGTCCCCACCTGATCTGAAGAGGTCCCCATCTGATCTGAAGAGGCCTCCACCTGATCTGAAGAGGTCCTCACCTGATCTGAAGAGGTCCTCACCTGATCTGAAGAGGTCTCCATCTGATCTGAAGAGGTCCCCACCTGATCTGAAGAGGTCCCCACCTGATCTGAAGAGGTCCCCATCTGATCTGAAGAGGCCTCCACCTGATCTGAAGAGGTCCTCACCTGATCTGAAGAGGTCTCCATCTGATCTGAAGAGGTCCTCATCTGATCTGAAGAGGTCCCCATCTGATCTGAAGAGGTCCCCACCTGATCTGAAGAGGTCCCCATCTGATCTGAAGAGGTCCTCACCTGATCTGAAGAGGTCCTCACCTGATCTGAGGTCCTCACCTGATCTGAAGAGGTCTCCACCTGATCTGAAGAGGTCCTCATCTGATCTGAAGAGGTCCTCACCAGATCTGAAGAGGTCTCCAACTGATCTGAAGAGGTCCTCACCTGATCTGCAGAGGTCCTCACCTGATCTGAAGAGATCCTCACCTGATCTGAAGAGGTCCTCACCTGATCTGAAGAGGTCCCCACCTGATCTGAAGATGTCCTCACCTGATCTGAAGAGGTCCTCGCCTGATCTGAAGAGGTCCTCACCTGATCTGAAGTGGTCTCCAACTGATCTGAAGAGATCCTCACCTGATCTGAAGAGGTCCTCACCTGATCTGAAGAGATCCTCACCTGATCTGAAGAGGTCCTCACCTGATCTGAAGAGGTCTCCACCTGATCTGAAGAGGTCCTCACCTGATCTGAAGAGGTCTCCAACTGACCTGAAGAGGTCCTCGCCTGATCTGAAGAGGTCCTCACCAGATCTGAAGAGGTCTCCAACTGATCTGAAGAGGTCCTCACCAGATCTGAAGAGGTCTCCAACTGATCTGAAGAGGTCCTCACCAGATCTGAAGAGGTCTCCAACTGATCTGAAGAGGTAATCACCTGATCTGCAGAGGCCCTCACCTGATCTGAAGAGGTCCTCACCTGATCTGAAGAGGTCCTCACCTGATCTGAAGAGGTCTCCAACTCATCTGAAGAGGTCCTCACCTGGTCTGAAGAGGTCCTCGCCTGATCTGAAGAGGTCCTCACCTGATCTGAAGAGGTCTCCAACTGATCTGAAGAGGTCCTCACCTGATCTGAAGAGGTCCCCACCTGATCTGAAGAGGTCCTCACCTGATCTGAAGAGGTGTCCAACTGATCTGAAGAGGTCTCCAAATGATCTGAAGAGGTCCCCAACTGATCTGAAGAGGTCCCCACCTGATCTGAAGAGGTCTCCAACTGATCGGAAGAGGTCCTCACCTGATCTGAAGAGGTCCTCACCTGATCTGAAGAGATCCTCACCTGATCTGAAGAGGTCCTCACCTGATCTGAAGAGGTCCCCACCTGATCTGAAGAGGTCCTCACCTGATCTGAAGAGGTCCTCATCTGATCTGAAGAGGTCTCCAACTGATCTGAAGAGGTCCTCACCTGATCTGAAGAGGTCCTCACCAGATCTGAAGAGGTCTCCAACTGATCTGAAGAGGTACGCATCTGATCTGAAGAGGTCCCCATCAGATCTGAAGAGGTCCCCATCAGATCTGAAGAGGTCCCCACCTGATCTGAAGAGGTCCCCATCTGATCTGAAGAGGTCCTCACCTGATCTGAAGAGATCCTCACCTGATCTGAAGAGGTCCCCATCTGATCTGAAGAGGTCCCCATCTGATCTGAAGAGATCCTCACCTGATCTGAAGAGGTCCCCATCTGATCTGAAGAGGTCCCCATCTGATCTGAAGAGATCCCCATCTGATCTGAAGAGGGCCTCACCTGATCTGAAGAGATCCTCACCTGATCTGAAGAGATCCTCACCTGATCTGAAGAGATCCTCATCTGATCTGAAGAGGTCACCATCTGATCTGAAGAGGGCCTCACCTGATCTGAAGAGATCCTCACCTGATCTGAAGAGATCCTCACCTGATCTGAAGAGATCCTCATCTGATCTGAAGAGGTCACCATCTGATCTGAAGAGGTCCCCACCTGATCTGAAGAGATCCTCACCTGATCTGAAGAGATCTTCACCTGAACTGAAGAGATCCTCATCTGATCTGAAGAGATCCTCACCTGATCTGAAGAGGTCCCCACCTGATCTGAAGAGGTCCTCATCTGATCTGAAGAGGTCTCCAACTGATCTGAAGAGGTCCTCACCTGATCTGAAGAGGTCCTCACCAGATCTGAAGAGGTCTCCAACTGATCTGAAGAGGTACGCATCTGATCTGAAGAGGTCCCCATCAGATCTGAAGAGGTCCCCATCAGATCTGAAGAGGTCCCCACCTGATCTGAAGAGGTCCCCATCTGATCTGAAGAGGTCCTCACCTGATCTGAAGAGATCCTCACCTGATCTGAAGAGGTCCCCATCTGATCTGAAGAGGTCCCCATCTGATCTGAAGAGATCCTCACCTGATCTGAAGAGGTCCCCATCTGATCTGAAGAGGTCCCCATCTGATCTGAAGAGATCCCCATCTGATCTGAAGAGGGCCTCACCTGATCTGAAGAGATCCTCACCTGATCTGAAGAGATCCTCACCTGATCTGAAGAGATCCTCATCTGATCTGAAGAGGTCACCATCTGATCTGAAGAGGTCCCCACCTGATCTGAAGAGATCCTCACCTGATCTGAAGAGATCTTCACCTGAACTGAAGAGATCCTCATCTGATCTGAAGAGATCCTCACCTGATCTGAAGAGGTCCCCACCTGATCTGAAGACGTCCTCATCTGATCTGAAGAGGTCCCCACCTGATCTGAAGAGGTCCTCACCTGATCTGTAGAGATCCTCACCTGATCTGAAGAGGTCCCCACCTGATCTGAAGACGTCCTCATCTGATCTGAAGAGGTCCTCACCTGATCTGGAGATCCTCATCTGATCTGAAGAGGTCCTCACCTGATCTGAAGAGGTCCTCACCTGATCTGAAGAGGTCCTCATCTGATCTGAAGAGGTCCCCATCTGATCTAGAGGTCTCCTCCTGAACTGAAGAGGTCTCCACCTGATCTGAAGAGGTCTCCACCTGATCTGAAGAGGTCTCCACCTGATCTGAAGAAGTCCTCACCTGATCTGAAGAGGTCCTCATCTGATCTGAAGAGGTCACCACCTGATCTGAAGAGGTCTCCACCTGATCTGAAGAGGTCTCCACCTGATCTGAAGAGGTCTCCACCTGATCTGAAGAGGTCCTCATCTGATCTGAAGAGGTCCTCACCTGATCTGAAGAGGTCCTCATCTGATCTGAAGAGGTCCCCATCTGATCTAGAGGTCTCCACCTGATCTGAAGAGGTCTCCACCTGATCTGAAGAGGTCCTCACCTGATCTGAAGAGATCCTCACCTGATCTGAAGAGGTCCCCACCTGATCTGAAGACGTCCCCACCTGATCTGAAGACGTCCTCATCTGATCTGAAGAGGTCCTCACCTGATCTGGAGATCCTCATCTGATCTGAAGAGGTCCTCACCTGATCTGAAGAGGTCCTCACCTGATCTGAAGAGGTCCTCATCTGATCTGAAGAGGTCCCCATCTGATCTAGAGGTCTCCACCTGATCTGAAGAGGTCTCCACCTGATCTGAAGAGGTCTCCACCTGATCTGAAGAGGTCTCCACCTGATCTGAAGAAGTCCTCACCTGATCTGAAGAGGTCCTCATCTGACCTGAAGAGGTCGCCACCTGATCTGAAGAGGTCTCCACCTGATCTGAAGAGGTCCCCATCTGATCTGAAGAGGTCCCCATCTGATCTGAAGAGATCCCCATCTGATCTGAAGAGGTCCACATCTGATCTGAAGAGATCCTCACCTGATCTGAAGAGATCCTCACCTGATCTGAAGAGATCCTCATCTGATCTGAAGAGGTCACCACCTGATCTGAAGAGATCCTCACCTGATCTGAAGAGGTCCCCACCTGATCTGAAGACGTCCTCATCTGATCTGAAGAGATCCTCACCTGATCTGAAGAGATCCTCGCCTGATCTGAAGAGATCCTCATCTGATGTGAAGAGATCCTCACCTGATCTGAAGAGGTCCCCATCTGATCTGAAGAGATCCTCACCTGATCTGAAGAGATCCTCACCTGATCTGAAGAGATCCTCATCTGATCTGAAGAGGTCACCATCTGATCTGAAGAGGTCCCCACCTGATCTGAAGAGATCCTCACCTGATCTGAAGAGATCCTCACCTGATCTGAAGAGATCCTCATCTGATCTGGAGATCCTCACCTGATCTGAAGAGGTCCCCACCTGATCTGAAGACGTCCTCATCTGATCTGAAGAGGTCCCCACCTGATCTGAAGAGGTCCTCACCTGATCTGAAGAGATCATCACCTGATCTGAAGAGGTCCCCACCTGCTCTGAAGAGGTCCTCACCTGATCTGAAGAGGTCCCCACCTGATCTGAAGAGGTCCTCATCTGATCTGAAGAGATCCTCACCTGATCTGAAGAGGTCCCCGCCTGATCTGAAGACGTCCTCATCTGATCTGAAGAGGTCCCCACCTGATCTGAAGAGGTCCGCATCTGACCTGAAGAGGTCCTCACCTGATCTGGAGATCCTCACCTGATCTGGAGATCCTCACCTGATCTGAAGAGGTCCTCACCTGATCTGAAGAGGACCTCACCTGATCTGAAGAGGTCCCTTTCTGATCTGAAGAGGTCTCCACCTGATCTGAAGAGGTCCCCACCTGATCTGAAGAGGTCCTCACCTGATCTGAAGAGATCCTCACCTGATCTGAAGAGGTCCCCACCTGATCTGAAGACGTCCCCACCTGATCTGAAGACGTCCTCATCTGATCTGAAGAGGTCCTCACCTGATCTGGAGATCCTCATCTGATCTGAAGAGGTCCTCACCTGATCTGAAGAGGTCCTCACCTGATCTGAAGAGGTCCTCATCTGATCTGAAGAGGTCCCCATCTGATCTAGAGGTCTCCACCTGATCTGAAGAGGTCTCCACCTGATCTGAAGAGGTCTCCACCTGATCTGAAGAAATCCTCACCTGATCTGAAGAGGTCCTCATCTGACCTGAAGAGGTCGCCACCTGATCTGAAGAGGTCTCCACCTGATCTGAAGAGGTCCCCATCTGATCTGAAGAGGTCCCCATCTGATCTGAAGAGATCCCCATCTGATCTGAAGAGGTCCACATCTGATCTGAAGAGATCCTCACCTGATCTGAAGAGATCCTCACCTGATCTGAAGAGATCCTCATCTGATCTGAAGAGGTCACCACCTGATCTGAAGAGATCCTCACCTGATCTGAAGAGGTCCCCACCTGATCTGAAGACGTCCTCATCTGATCTGAAGAGATCCTCACCTGATCTGAAGAGATCCTCGCCTGATCTGAAGAGATCCTCATCTGATGTGAAGAGATCCTCACCTGATCTGAAGAGGTCCCCATCTGATCTGAAGAGATCCTCACCTGATCTGAAGAGATCCTCACCTGATCTGAAGAGATCCTCATCTGATCTGAAGAGGTCACCATCTGATCTGAAGAGGTCCCCACCCGATCTGAAGAGATCCTCACCTGATCTGAAGAGATCCTCATCTGATCTGAAGAGATCCTCACCTGATCTGAAGAGGTCCCCACCTGATCTGAAGACGTCCTCATCTGATCTGAAGAGGTCCCCACCTGATCTGAAGAGGTCCTCACCTGATCTGAAGAGATCATCACCTGATCTGAAGAGGTCCCCACCTGCTCTGAAGAGGTCCTCACCTGATCTGAAGAGGTCCCCACCTGATCTGAAGTGGTCCTCATCTGATCTGAAGAGATCCTCACCTGATCTGAAGAGGTCCCCGCCTGATCTGAAGACGTCCTCATCTGATCTGAAGAGGTCCCCACCTGATCTGAAGAGGTCCGCATCTGACCTGAAGAGGTCCTCACCTGATCTGGAGATCCTCACCTGATCTGGAGATCCTCACCTGATCTGAAGAGGTCCTCACCTGATCTGAAGAGGACCTCACCTGATCTGAAGAGGTCCCTTTCTGATCTGAAGAGGTCCCCACCTGATCTGAAGAGGTCCTCACCTGATCTGAAGAGGTCCCCACCTGATCTGAAGAGGTCCTCATCTGATCTGAAGAGGTCCCCATCTGATCTAGAGGTCTCCACCTGATCTGAAGAGGTCTCCACCTGATCTGAAGAGGTCTCCACCTGATCTGAAGAGGTCCCCACCTGATCTGAAGAGGTCCTCACCTGATCTGAAGAGATCCTCACCTGATCTGAAGAGGTCCCCACCTGATCTGAAGACGTCCCCACCTGATCTGAAGACGTCCTCATCTGATCTGAAGAGGTCCTCACCTGATCTGGAGATCCTCATCTGATCTGAAGAGGTCCTCACCTGATCTGAAGAGGTCCTCACCTGATCTGAAGAGGTCCTCATCTGATCTGAAGAGGTCCCCATCTGATCTAGAGGTCTCCACCTGATCTGAAGAGGTCTCCACCTGATCTGAAGAGGTCTCCACCTGATCTGAAGAGGTCTCCACCTGATCTGAAGAAGTCCTCACCTGATCTGAAGAGGTCCTCATCTGACCTGAAGAGGTCGCCACCTGATCTGAAGAGGTCTCCACCTGATCTGAAGAGGTCCCCATCTGATCTGAAGAGGTCCCCATCTGATCTGAAGAGATCCCCATCTGATCTGAAGAGGTCCACATCTGATCTGAAGAGATCCTCACCTGATCTGAAGAGATCCTCACCTGATCTGAAGAGATCCTCATCTGATCTGAAGAGGTCACCATCTGATCTGAAGAGATCCTCACCTGATCTGAAGAGGTCCCCACCTGATCTGAAGACGTCCTCATCTGATCTGAAGAGATCCTCACCTGATCTGAAGAGATCCTCGCCTGATCTGAAGAGATCCTCATCTGATGTGAAGAGATCCTCACCTGATCTGAAGAGGTCCCCATCTGATCTGAAGAGATCCTCACCTGATCTGAAGAGATCCTCACCTGATCTGAAGAGATCCTCATCTGATCTGAAGAGGTCACCATCTGATCTGAAGAGGTCCCCACCTGATCTGAAGAGATCCTCACCTGATCTGAAGAGATCCTCACCTGATCTGAAGAGGTCCCCACCTGATCTGAAGACGTCCTCATCTGATCTGAAGAGGTCCCCACCTGATCTGAAGAGGTCCTCACCTTATCTGAAGAGATCATCACCTGATCTGAAGAGGTCCCCACCTGCTCTGAAGAGGTCCTCACCTGATCTGAAGAGGTCCCCACCTGATCTGAAGAGGTCCTCATCTGATCTGAAGAGATCCTCACCTGATCTGAAGAGGTCCCCGCCTGATCTGAAGACGTCCTCATCTGATCTGAAGAGGTCCCCACCTGATCTGAAGAGGTCCCCACCTGATCTGAAGACGTCCTCATCTGATCTGAAGAGGTCCCCACCTGATCTGAAGAGGTCCTCACCTGATCTGAAGAGATCCTCACCTGATCTGAAGAGGTCCCCATCTGATCTGAAGAGGTCCCCATCTGATCTGAAGAGATCCTCACCTGATCTGAAGAGGTCCCCATCTGATCTGAAGAGGTCCCCATCTGATCTGAAGAGATCCCCATCTGATCTGAAGAGGGCCTCACCTGATCTGAAGAGATCCTCACCTGATCTGAAGAGATCCTCACCTGATCTGAAGAGATCCTCATCTGATCTGAAGAGGTCACCATCTGATCTGAAGAGGGCCTCACCTGATCTGAAGAGATCCTCACCTGATCTGAAGAGATCCTCACCTGATCTGAAGAGATCCTCATCTGATCTGAAGAGGTCACCATCTGATCTGAAGAGGTCCCCACCTGATCTGAAGAGATCCTCACCTGATCTGAAGAGATCTTCACCTGAACTGAAGAGATCCTCATCTGATCTGAAGAGATCCTCACCTGATCTGAAGAGGTCCCCACCTGATCTGAAGAGGTCCTCATCTGATCTGAAGAGGTCTCCAACTGATCTGAAGAGGTCCTCACCTGATCTGAAGAGGTCCTCACCAGATCTGAAGAGGTCTCCAACTGATCTGAAGAGGTACGCATCTGATCTGAAGAGGTCCCCATCAGATCTGAAGAGGTCCCCATCAGATCTGAAGAGGTCCCCACCTGATCTGAAGAGGTCCCCATCTGATCTGAAGAGGTCCTCACCTGATCTGAAGAGATCCTCACCTGATCTGAAGAGGTCCCCATCTGATCTGAAGAGGTCCCCATCTGATCTGAAGAGATCCTCACCTGATCTGAAGAGGTCCCCATCTGATCTGAAGAGGTCCCCATCTGATCTGAAGAGATCCCCATCTGATCTGAAGAGGGCCTCACCTGATCTGAAGAGATCCTCACCTGATCTGAAGAGATCCTCACCTGATCTGAAGAGATCCTCATCTGATCTGAAGAGGTCACCATCTGATCTGAAGAGGTCCCCACCTGATCTGAAGAGATCCTCACCTGATCTGAAGAGATCTTCACCTGAACTGAAGAGATCCTCATCTGATCTGAAGAGATCCTCACCTGATCTGAAGAGGTCCCCACCTGATCTGAAGACGTCCTCATCTGATCTGAAGAGGTCCCCACCTGATCTGAAGAGGTCCTCACCTGATCTGTAGAGATCCTCACCTGATCTGAAGAGGTCCCCACCTGATCTGAAGACGTCCTCATCTGATCTGAAGAGGTCCTCACCTGATCTGGAGATCCTCATCTGATCTGAAGAGGTCCTCACCTGATCTGAAGAGGTCCTCACCTGATCTGAAGAGGTCCTCATCTGATCTGAAGAGGTCCCCATCTGATCTAGAGGTCTCCTCCTGAACTGAAGAGGTCTCCACCTGATCTGAAG
This sequence comes from Somniosus microcephalus, assembly GCF_052327205.1. Taxonomy (NCBI): domain Eukaryota; kingdom Metazoa; phylum Chordata; class Chondrichthyes; order Squaliformes; family Somniosidae; genus Somniosus; species Somniosus microcephalus. Next base: position 116,371,159 of record NW_028225179.1, read on the forward strand.
AGGTCTCCACCTGATCTGAAGAGGTCTCCACCTGATCTGAAGAAGTCCTCATCTGATCTGAAGAGGTCACCACCTGATCTGAAGAGGTCTCCACCTGATCTGAAGAGGTCTCCACCTGATCTGAAGAGGTCTCCACCTGATCTGAAGAGGTCCTCATCTGATCTGAAGAGGTCCTCACCTGATCTGAAGAGGTCCTCATCTGATCTGAAGAGGTCCCCATCTGATCTAGAGGTCTCCACCTGATCTGAAGAGGTCTCCACCTGATCTGAAGAGGTCCTCACCTGATCTGAAGAGATCCTCACCTGATCTGAAGAGGTCCCCACCTGATCTGAAGACGTCCCCACCTGATCTGAAGACGTCCTCATCTGATCTGAAGAGGTCCTCACCTGATCTGGAGATCCTCATCTGATCTGAAGAGGTCCTCACCTGATCTGAAGAGGTCCTCACCTGATCTGAAGAGGTCCTCATCTGATCTGAAGAGGTCCCCATCTGATCTAGAGGTCTCCACCTGATCTGAAGAGGTCTCCACCTGATCTGAAGAGGTCTCCACCTGATCTGAAGAGGTCTCCACCTGATCTGAAGAAGTCCTCACCTGATCTGAAGAGGTCCTCATCTGACCTGAAGAGGTCGCCACCTGATCTGAAGAGGTCTCCACCTGATCTGAAGAGGTCCCCATCTGATCTGAAGAGGTCCCCATCTGATCTGAAGAGATCCCCATCTGATCTGAAGAGGTCCACATCTGATCTGAAGAGATCCTCACCTGATCTGAAGAGATCCTCACCTGATCTGAAGAGATCCTCATCTGATCTGAAGAGGTCACCACCTGATCTGAAGAGATCCTCACCTGATCTGAAGAGGTCCCCACCTGATCTGAAGACGTCCTCATCTGATCTGAAGAGATCCTCACCTGATCTGAAGAGATCCTCGCCTGATCTGAAGAGATCCTCATCTGATGTGAAGAGATCCTCACCTGATCTGAAGAGGTCCCCATCTGATCTGAAGAGATCCTCACCTGATCTGAAGAGATCCTCACCTGATCTGAAGAGATCCTCATCTGATCTGAAGAGGTCACCATCTGATCTGAAGAGGTCCCCACCTGATCTGAAGAGATCCTCACCTGATCTGAAGAGATCCTCACCTGATCTGAAGAGATCCTCATCTGATCTGGAGATCCTCACCTGATCTGAAGAGGTCCCCACCTGATCTGAAGACGTCCTCATCTGATCTGAAGAGGTCCCCACCTGATCTGAAGAGGTCCTCACCTGATCTGAAGAGATCATCACCTGATCTGAAGAGGTCCCCACCTGCTCTGAAGAGGTCCTCACCTGATCTGAAGAGGTCCCCACCTGATCTGAAGAGGTCCTCATCTGATCTGAAGAGATCCTCACCTGATCTGAAGAGGTCCCCGCCTGATCTGAAGACGTCCTCATCTGATCTGAAGAGGTCCCCACCTGATCTGAAGAGGTCCGCATCTGACCTGAAGAGGTCCTCACCTGATCTGGAGATCCTCACCTGATCTGGAGATCCTCACCTGATCTGAAGAGGTCCTCACCTGATCTGAAGAGGACCTCACCTGATCTGAAGAGGTCCCTTTCTGATCTGAAGAGGTCTCCACCTGATCTGAAGAGGTCCCCACCTGATCTGAAGAGGTCCTCACCTGATCTGAAGAGATCCTCACCTGATCTGAAGAGGTCCCCACCTGATCTGAAGACGTCCCCACCTGATCTGAAGAGGTCCTCATCTGATCTGAAGAGGTCCTCACCTGATCTGGAGATCCTCATCTGATCTGAAGAGGTCCTCACCTGATCTGAAGAGGTCCTCACCTGATCTGAAGAGGTCCTCATCTGATCTGAAGAGGTCCCCATCTGATCTAGAGGTCTCCACCTGATCTGAAGAGGTCTCCACCTGATCTGAAGAGGTCTCCACCTGATCTGAAGAAATCCTCACCTGATCTGAAGAGGTCCTCATCTGACCTGAAGAGGTCGCCACCTGATCTGAAGAGGTCTCCACCTGATCTGAAGAGGTCCCCATCTGATCTGAAGAGGTCCCCATCTGATCTGAAGAGATCCCCATCTGATCTGAAGAGGTCCACATCTGATCTGAAGAGATCCTCACCTGATCTGAAGAGATCCTCACCTGATCTGAAGAGATCCTCATCTGATCTGAAGAGGTCACCACCTGATCTGAAGAGATCCTCACCTGATCTGAAGAGGTCCCCACCTGATCTGAAGACGTCCTCATCTGATCTGAAGAGATCCTCACCTGATCTGAAGAGATCCTCGCCTGATCTGAAGAGATCCTCATCTGATGTGAAGAGATCCTCACCTGATCTGAAGAGGTCCCCATCTGATCTGAAGAGATCCTCACCTGATCTGAAGAGATCCTCACCTGATCTGAAGAGATCCTCATCTGATCTGAAGAGGTCACCATCTGATCTGAAGAGGTCCCCACCCGATCTGAAGAGATCCTCACCTGATCTGAAGAGATCCTCATCTGATCTGAAGAGATCCTCACCTGATCTGAAGAGGTCCCCACCTGATCTGAAGACGTCCTCATCTGATCTGAAGAGGTCCCCACCTGATCTGAAGAGGTCCTCACCTGATCTGAAGAGATCATCACCTGATCTGAAGAGGTCCCCACCTGCTCTGAAGAGGTCCTCACCTGATCTGAAGAGGTCCCCACCTGATCTGAAGTGGTCCTCATCTGATCTGAAGAGATCCTCACCTGATCTGAAGAGGTCCCCGCCTGATCTGAAGACGTCCTCATCTGATCTGAAGAGGTCCCCACCTGATCTGAAGAGGTCCGCATCTGACCTGAAGAGGTCCTCACCTGATCTGGAGATCCTCACCTGATCTGGAGATCCTCACCTGATCTGAAGAGGTCCTCACCTGATCTGAAGAGGACCTCACCTGATCTGAAGAGGTCCCTTTCTGATCTGAAGAGGTCCCCACCTGATCTGAAGAGGTCCTCACCTGATCTGAAGAGGTCCCCACCTGATCTGAAGAGGTCCTCATCTGATCTGAAGAGGTCCCCATCTGATCTAGAGGTCTCCACCTGATCTGAAGAGGTCTCCACCTGATCTGAAGAGGTCTCCACCTGATCTGAAGAGGTCCCCACCTGATCTGAAGAGGTCCTCACCTGATCTGAAGAGATCCTCACCTGATCTGAAGAGGTCCCCACCTGATCTGAAGACGTCCCCACCTGATCTGAAGACGTCCTCATCTGATCTGAAGAGGTCCTCACCTGATCTGGAGATCCTCATCTGATCTGAAGAGGTCCTCACCTGATCTGAAGAGGTCCTCACCTGATCTGAAGAGGTCCTCATCTGATCTGAAGAGGTCCCCATCTGATCTAGAGGTCTCCACCTGATCTGAAGAGGTCTCCACCTGATCTGAAGAGGTCTCCACCTGATCTGAAGAGGTCTCCACCTGATCTGAAGAAGTCCTCACCTGATCTGAAGAGGTCCTCATCTGACCTGAAGAGGTCGCCACCTGATCTGAAGAGGTCTCCACCTGATCTGAAGAGGTCCCCATCTGATCTGAAGAGGTCCCCATCTGATCTGAAGAGATCCCCATCTGATCTGAAGAGGTCCACATCTGATCTGAAGAGATCCTCACCTGATCTGAAGAGATCCTCACCTGATCTGAAGAGATCCTCATCTGATCTGAAGAGGTCACCATCTGATCTGAAGAGATCCTCACCTGATCTGAAGAGGTCCCCACCTGATCTGAAGACGTCCTCATCTGATCTGAAGAGATCCTCACCTGATCTGAAGAGATCCTCGCCTGATCTGAAGAGATCCTCATCTGATGTGAAGAGATCCTCACCTGATCTGAAGAGGTCCCCATCTGATCTGAAGAGATCCTCACCTGATCTGAAGAGATCCTCACCTGATCTGAAGAGATCCTCATCTGATCTGAAGAGGTCACCATCTGATCTGAAGAGGTCCCCACCTGATCTGAAGAGATCCTCACCTGATCTGAAGAGATCCTCACCTGATCTGAAGAGGTCCCCACCTGATCTGAAGACGTCCTCATCTGATCTGAAGAGGTCCCCACCTGATCTGAAGAGGTCCTCACCTGATCTGAAGAGATCATCACCTGATCTGAAGAGGTCCCCACCTGCTCTGAAGAGGTCCTCACCTGATCTGAAGAGGTCCCCACCTGATCTGAAGAGGTCCTCATCTGATCTGAAGAGATCCTCACCTGATCTGAAGAGGTCCCCGCCTGATCTGAAGACGTCCTCATCTGATCTGAAGAGGTCCCCACCTGATCTGAAGAGGTCCGCATCTGACCTGAAGAGGTCCTCACCTGATCTGGAGATCCTCACCTGATCTGGAGATCCTCACCTGATCTGAAGAGGCCCTCACCTGATCTGAAGAGGTCCTCACCTGATCTGAAGAGGACCTCACCTGATCTGAAGAGGTCCCTTTCTGATCTGAAGAGGTCCCCACCTGATCTGAAGAGGTCCTCACCTGATCTGAAGAGGTCCCCACCTGATCTGAAGAGGTCCTCATCTGATCTGAAGAGATCCTCACCTGATCTGAAGAGGTCCCCACCTGATCTGAAGACGTCCTCATCTGATCTGAAGAGGTCCTCACCTGATCTGGAGATCCTTACCTGATCTGGAGATCCTCACCTGATCTGAAGAGGTCCTCACCTGATCTGAAGAGGTCCTCACCTGATCTGAAGAGGACCTCACCTGATCTGAAGAGGTCCCTTTCTGATCTGAAGAGGTCCTCACCTGATCTGAAGAGGTCCCCACCTGATCTGAAGAGGTCCCTTTCTGATCTGAAGAGGTCCCCACCTGATCTGATGTTTCTATTTCTCTTTCCTAATTATTCTCGTGAAATGTTTCAATAATATTCATGCCTCCATTCATTCTAGCTGAAGGTCTGCAGCTGATTTTGCACAACAAAAGTAACAAACCTGCTTTAAAACAGTATTATAAATCCTGTACTAGCACTGAATATCAGGAGCAGTTTATACCTATCAGGAAAGATTGCACAGTCTGGGTCTCATTTCTCTAGAAGAGAAGGCTGAGGGATGACCTGATAGAGGTCTTTAAGATTATGAAAGGGCTTGATAGAGTATATGTGCAGAAGATGTTTTCACTTGTGGGCGAGACAGGAACTAGGGGCCATAAATATAAAACAGTCACTAATAAATCAGAAAGGGAATTCAGGAGAAACTTCTTTACCCAGAGAGTGGTGAGAATGTGTAGTTGTGCCGAATAGTATAGATGGATTTAAAGGGAAGCTAGATAGCAAATGAGGGAAGAGAGGAAAAGAAGGTTATGTTGATAGGGTTAGATGAAGAACGGTGGGAGGAGGCTCGTGTGGAGCATAAACACCGGCAAGGACCAGTTGGGCCGAATGGCCTGTTTCTGTGCTGTAAATACTGTGTGATATTTCTATCTTAAGGGCACTTTGTTATCATCAGGACCTCACTTGATACTAACCCAGTCATTCCACTTCGGAAAACTCTACGCCAACCAAAGAGACTTTCATCCCACCGGCCTGGAACCCCAAGTTACAGAGGTGAAAGGTCGGCATAGCAATGCACTGGGTCATTCAGTCGAAGGGTGTCCTGGCACAGTATCCAAGTGAGAATTTCCAGATGGGGCTGAAGCAAAACCAAAGTGTCCCTTTGACTCCGTATGCAGATCTCCCTTTAACTGAATCGCAATCTTTGTGGATGTCTTGCCGTCACCCACCTGCGAGTGTGCTCTTGCTTCTTTGACAATGCATCTCTCAGGTATTTGTAAAATTTCCATTCTAACGTTGATACAGCACCTTTAACGTAGTAAACCGTCCCAAGGCGCTTCACAGGAGCGATCATCCAGCAAAATTTGATACCGAGCCACATGGGGAGATGTTAGGACAGGTGACCAAAAGCTTGGCCAAAGAGGTAGGTTTTAAGGAGCGACTTAAAGGGGACGAGGTAGAGAGGTGGAGTGAGGGAATTCCAGAGCTTTATACACCGGTATTAAAATCTATCCCAAACAGGCTGAGTTCAGCGGGGCAATTGTAGTCTGTGTCACCCCAAGCGTTAGGTAAATGAAATTTTATGTATAACAACACAATTGATTCTCCCAGCCCACACCAAACTCAGGAAGGATTATAGGCAGCGGAGGGGCACTCATGACTAGGATTATAGACTGTGGAGGGGCACTCAGGGCTAGGATTATAGGCAGCGGAGGGGCACTCAGGGCTAGGATTATAGGCTGCGGAGGGGCACTCAGGGCTAGGATTATAGGCAGCGGAGGGGCACTCATGACTAGGATTATAGACTGTGGAGGGGCACTCAGGGCTAGGATTATAGGCAGCGGAGGGGCACTCAGGGCTAGGATTATAGGCTGCGGAGGGGCACTCCGGGCTAGGATTATAGGCTGCGGAGGGGCACTCAGGGCTAGGATTATAGGCTGCGGAGGGGCACTCCGGGCTAGGATTATAGGCAGCGGAGGGGCACTCAGGGCTAGGATTATAGGCTGCGGAGGGGCACTCAGGGCTAGGATTATAGGCAGCGGAGGGGCACTCATGACTAGGATTATAGGCAGCGGAGGGGCACTCAGGGCTAGGATTATAGGCTGCGGAGGGGCACTCATGGCTAGGATTATAGGCTGCGGAGGGGCACTCAGGGCTAGGATTATAGGCTGCGGAGGTGCACTCAGGGCTAGGATTATAGGCTGCGGAGGGGCACTCAGGGCTAGGATTATAGGCTGTGGAGGGGCACTCGGCAGGGCTAGGATTATAGGCTGCGGAAGGGCACCCAGGGCTAGGATTATAGGCTGCGGAGGTACGCTCAGGGCTAGGATTATAGGCAGCGTAGGGACACTCAGGGCTAGGATTATAGGCAGCGTAGGGACACTCAGGGCTAGGATTATAGGCTGCGGAGGGGCACTCAGGGCTAGGATTATAGGCTGCGGAGGGGCACTCAGGGCTAGGATTATAGGCTGCGGAGGGGCACTCGGCAGGGCTAGGATTATAGACTGCGGAGGGGCACCCAGGGCTAGGATTATAGGCTGCGGAGGTACGCTCAGGGCTAGGATTATAGGCAGCGTAGGGACACTCAGGGCTAGGATTATAGGCTGCGGAGGGGCACTCATGGCTAGGATTATAGGCTGCGTAGGGGCACTCAGGGCTAGGATTATAGGCTGCGGAGAGACACTCAGGGCTAGGATTATAGGCAGCGTAGGGACACTCAGGGCTAGGATTATAGGCTGTGGACTGGCACTCAGGGCTAGGATTATAGGCTGCGGAGGGACACTCAGGGCTAGGATTATAGGCAGCGGAGGGACACTCAGGGCTAGGATTATAGGCTGCGGAGGGACACTCAGGGCTAGGATTATAGGCTGCGGAGGGGCACTCAGGGCTAGGATTATAGGCTGCGGAGGGGCACTCAGGGCTAGGATTGTAGGCTGCGGAGGGGCACTCGGCAGGGCTAGGATTATAGGCTGCGGAAGGGCACCCAGGGCTAGGATTATAGGCTGCGGAGGTACGCTCAGGGCTAGGATTATAGGCAGCGTAGGGACACTCAGGGCTAGGATTATAGGCAGCGTAGGGACACTCAGGGCTAGGATTATAGGCTGCGGAGGGGCACTCAGGGCTAGGATTATAGACTGTGGAGGGGTACTCAGGGCTAGGATTATAGGCTGCGGAGGGGCACTCGGGGCTAGGATTATAGGCTGTGGAGGGGCACTCAGGGCTAGGATTATAGGCTGCGGAGGGGCACTCGGCAGGGCTAGGATTATAGGCTGCGGAGGGGCACCCAGGGCTAGGATTATAGGCTGCGGAGGTACGCTCAGGGCTAGGATTATAGGCAGCGTAGGGACACTCAGGGCTAGGATTATAGGCTGCGGAGGGGCACTCATGGCTAGGATTATAGGCTGCGTAGGGGCACTCAGGGCTAGGATTATAGGCTGTGGACTGGCACTCAGGGCTAGGATTATAGGCTGCGGAGCGACACTCAGGGCTAGGATTATAGGCAGCGTAGGGACACTCAGGGCTAGGATTATAGGCTGCGGAGGGGCACTCAGGGCTAGGATTATAGGCAGCGTAGGGACACTCAGGACTAGGATTATAGACTGCGGAGGGGCACTCAGGGCTAGGATTATAGGCTGCGGAGGGGCACTCAGGGCTAGGATTTTAGGCTGTGGAGGTACGCTCAGGGCTAGGATTATAGGCTGCGGAGGTACGCTCAGGGCTAGGATTATAGGCTGCGGAGGGGCACTCGGGGCTAGGATTATAGGCTGCGGAGGGGCACTCAGGGCTAGGATTATAGGCTGCGGAGGGACACTCAGGGCTAGGATTATAGGCTGTGGACTGGCACTCAGGGCTAGGATTATAGGCTGCGGAGGGACCCTCAGGGCTAGGATTATAGGCAGCGGAGGGACACTCAGGGCTAGGATTATAGGCTGCGGAGGGACACTCAGGGCTAGGATTATAGGCTGCGGAGGGGCACTCAGGGCTAGGATTATAGGCTGCGGAGGGGCACTCAG
>NW_028225179.1:116380157-116454887 GCF_052327205.1 Somniosus microcephalus
TCTCTCCTTCCCACACAGACAGACAGACACACTCATTTATATATAGAAAAAATTATTTTTTCTTTTTTCATAACAGCATGCCCTCAAGAAAACGTAGCAGACTTGGACGCACCACTTCTGACTGGCAATCTCCATTAACAAAAAACGAAGTTAAAGAACCACCTCCTGGGTGCTTAGGAAGAGTTCTTCAATCCCAACAGTCTCATAAACAGTTTTATAAACATGGCACAGGGTTCTTGAGTTTCCTCGGCACCGCCGGGCACTCCAGCTAGTAATATATACAGGAGTGTTATACCCCTCTAACACACAGTGTGTTATATATGTAAAGCGAGCAAGGAACATTTTGCACAGGGAGAGTTTGAGGCAGGGACCATTGCATTTTGCACAGGGAGAGTTTGAGGCAGGGACCATTGCATTTTCCACAGGAAGGTTTTTCAATATTTGAAGGAGAGGAAGGTACAGGGCTGCGAGGGGAGAGGAGAGCCGTGGGATTAGTCTCGGACTCCTCCTCGATGGGCCGAATGGCCTCCTTCGGTATTTTAGCCTTCCACGGTTCAAATGGTTCTCTGAATCCCCCGGAGATGGACCCCTGATTATGGCGGGTGCAGCTAGATGTAGAAAGTTGGGGGGGCCCCTCACCCATACTCGAACGAGGAGGATGAGGAAGATTCCAGGCTGCGGACGGCGTTGGAGGACGGCTGAATCGACGCGTACATCATCTTCGGAGGCGTTCTGCCGAAAGGAAGAGAGAGGAGTGAAAAGGTCATCGAGCCTTCCTTCCCTTCCCTGACTCCGCTCCCGCTACAATCCACAGGCTGTTAAAACACAAGTCGTTATGGTCTGGAATGCGCTGCCTGAAAGGGCGGTGGAAGCAGATTCAATCATGACTTTCAAAAGAGAACTGGATAAATACTAGAAGGGCAGGAAAATTGCAGGGCTACGGGGGAAAGAACAGGGGGAGTGGGACTAATTGGGTAGCTCTAGCGCAATTCAGCAGGAGGTTAGCGGCGGTGCTAACCAGTGGCGCCCTGTGGCGCTGCGCCGCCGGTGATGACGTCTGTAGCGCTCCCTGACTTACCGCTAGACGCTATGTCCCATATGCTTTGTTAACCACTCTCACAATATGTTCCGCCACCTTCAGGGACCTATGTACATTAACTCCCAGGTCCCTCTGTCCCTGCACACTCTTTATAACTTGTATTTATATAGCGCCTTTAACTTAGTTAAAACGTCCCAAGGCACTTCACAGGAGCGTTATCAAATAAAATTTGACACCGAGCCACATTAGGAGATGTTAAAAACCCAACTGGTTCACTAATGTCCTTTAGGGAAGGAAATCTGCCGTCCTTGTCTGGCCTTTATGTGACTCCAGACCTACAGCAATGTGGTTGACTCTTAACTGCCCTCTGAAGTGACCCAGCGAGCGAGCCACTCAGTTGTAACAAAGAAGTCAGCTCACCACCATCTTCTCAGGGCAACTAGGGATGGGCAATAAATGCCGGCCTTGCCAGCTATGCCCAGATCCCAAAGGATGTACCAAAGCACTTTACAGCCAATGAAGTACTTTTTGAAGTGTAGTCACCGTTGTAATGTAGGAAAAGTGGCAGCCAATTTCGCACAGCAGGATCCCACAAACAGCAATGATAATAATGACCAGATAATCTGTTTTAGTGATGTTGATTGAGGGATAAATATTGGAGAGGACACCGGGGAGAACTCCAAAATGGGGGATGGGGAAATTCGATTGATTAGCACCAGACATTTTGCGGCGGCGGCTAAACACTACCGCCACGATCTCCTGCGCCCGCAGATCGTTACATCAGTCGAGCGTGCAACGCCCCGGACTGGATATTGAGTGGTGCCCCCTGCCTTTCCGCCTGCCGCTAGCAACGACAGGTAGTGGGGAACGTTTTTGCAGTCGGGAAGGGACTGGGGAGCGCTATTTAAAGGCAACCGCTTCCTGCCAGTGACATTTTTGCACCATGCATTGAGAGAGAGAGAGAGAGAGAGACACTTCTGGAGAGATTCACGCTGTGTGAAGGAGTTTTGTGTACTGAGCAGCACTTTGCAGGTTCATTTTGATTTGACCTTCCTTGCATCGATTTAGAAGAGACTGTGGGGGCTGCACTCTGAGCTCTTTCCCTGGGCCTCTCCATTGTTCTTTCCAGCAGATTTGATGTACAGGTCTCTCCAGGCCGAGATTCAAGGCTGCAATGAGCAGGGTGTGGATGGAGAGGAAGATCGACCCTCCCCTTTAAGAACTGGCCGGCGCCATTGTGTCTGTGTTCCATTGCTAACTGACACCACCTGAGCTTCGCCAGCGCTCTGAGGTAGCGCCTCGCTCCTCGGCGTTAGCACCTTAAGAGAGGTGCACCTGATTTAGCGCTCTAATCACCTCCAGGGGCGATATAGAGGCCAAGTTTGCAGTCGGAGGCGATAATTAGCGCCAGGCTCTAAACTTTGCGCCCAAAAGGGGCGATACCGAATTTCTCCCCCAGGATCTTTTACCTCCACCTGAGAGGACAGATGGGGCCTCGGTTTAACGCCTCATCCGGAAGACAGCGCCTCCGACAGTGCAGCGCTCCCTCAGTAGCCTAGATTTTTTGTGCTCATGTCTCTGGAATGGGAGACTTGAACCCACAACCTTCGGATTCAGAGCCGAGAGTGCTACCCACTGAGCCACAGCTGACACGGCTGTGTAATGAGTAATAAAGAAGAAACAAACACTTGACTGATGTGAGAGATGTGAAACAGCTGGGACTAAACAGAGAAAACAATCAAATAAAGTACGCCCTCCCCTTATTTAGAACAACTGATTTCGCTCCCCCCATGCTGGAGTAAGGGTGGTTCATTCCAAATAAAACATACTCCACCCACTTTTGGAGTGGTACATTCCACATCAATCATCCCTCCACGTCCCTTCTTGCCAATCTGTTCCCTTCCTCCCCTGACTCCGTGCTGAGGAACGTTTCCATGGGAACCGTTCACCCTCCGGCATCTCACCCGAGTGGCCTTTCTCCACGTGTGATATTTTGACAGTGAGGTTTAACCAGCTATTTGATCACTGTGGGGCATCATAGTGGGGCCCGGTCCAACCCTCACTCGACGTCCACAAACGAGCAGCCAGTCAGGGCCAAGAAACCGGGTCGACTTTTCCTCCCCCGCCCCCCCTTACCACCCGAGGGTGCCGAGGCCCACTTCATCTCCTCTGCCGCTGTCCTGGCTTTGACCTGCAACCTTGTGCAGGCCAGGGACCTCTGAGGTGGATGTGAAAGATCCCACGGCCTTCTCCTTCTTCTTCTTAGGCAGTCCCTCGGAACCGAGGATGACTTGCTTCCACATTAAAATTGAGTTCTCAGGTGACTGATGAGTCCAATGCGGGACCTACAATCTGTCACAGGTGGGGCAGACGGTGGTTGAAGGGGCGGGTGGGTGGGGTGCTTGGGTTGACGTGCGCTCCTTCCGCTGTTTGCACTTGGCTTCCGCTTGCTCCCAGCGAAGAGACTCGAGGTGCTCGGCGCCTTCCGGATGCTTCTCCTCCACTTTGTGTGGTCTTGGGCCAGGGATTCCCAGGTGTCGGTGGGGATGTTGCGCTTTTTCAAGGAGGCTTTGAGGGTGTCTTTGAAGCATTTCCTCTGCCCATCTGGGGCTCTCCTGCCGTGTCAGAGCTCCGAGTAGAGCACTTGTTTTGGGAGTCCCGTATCGGGTATGCGGACGATGTGACCCGTCCATCGGAGCTGATCGAGCGTGGTCAGAGCTTCAATGCTGGAGATGTTGGCCTGAGCGATAACACCGACGTCAGTATGCCTATCCCGCCAATGGATTTGCAGGATCTTGCGGAGGCAGCATTGGTGGTACCTCTCCAGTGCTTTGAGGTGCCTGCTGTGCACGGTCCATGTCTCTGAGGCATACAGCAGAGCGGGTATCACTACTGCTCTGTAGACCATGGGTTTGAGGTCCTGGTCTTCAAACACTCTCTTCCTCAGGCAACGGAAGGCTGCACTGGCACACTGAAGGCGATGTTGGACTTCCTCATCGACATCTGCCCTTGTTGACAGTAGGCTCCCGAGGTATAGAAAATGGTCCACGTTGTCCAAGGCCTTGTCGTGGATTTTAATAATCGGGGGTCAGTACTGTGTGGCGGGGGCAGGTTGGTAGAGGATCTTTGTCTTACGGATGTTTAGTGTAAGGCCTATGCTCTCGTACGCTTCGGCGAAGGTGTTGACGATGGTTTGGAGTTCGACCTCCGAGTGAGCACAGACGCAAGCGTCGTTTGCATACTGTAATTCGACGACAGAGGATGGGACAACCTTGGATCTGGACTGGAGGCGACGGAGGTTGAACAGTTTCTCGTTTGTTCTGTAGATTAGCTCCACTCCAGCAGGGAGCTTACTGAGGGTGAGATGGAGCATTGCCGCAAGGAAGATCGAGAAGAGCGTTGGTGCGATGACACAGCCTTGGTTGACCCCGGTCCGTACATCCGTACGTACATTATAAGTGACCACACTTCAAGAAGTACTTCATTGGCTGTAAAGTGCTTCAGTGCGTCCTGAGGTTGAGAAAGGCACTATGTGAATCTAAGTTCTACTTTCTTTTTAGTTTGAAGTAGTGTTCTAGATTTCCGCTGCCTCCATTTAGGGCAGGACAACCACAGTCTTCGTAACTCAGTCCCCTAATGTCAGGGGTCAACCTTGCGGCTCTTTGCACCACCTCCAGGGCTCGTGTGTGTAACCCCGTGTCTCGACAGACAAGTGGACGTGGTCACTGCACTCTCATCACCTGTCCCCCGTTGTTTAGTCTGTAGCACACAAGACCAGCATCTACACCCAGTGTCAGCCGTGGCTCACTGAGTAGCACACTCTGGCCTCTGAGTCCGAATCCCCCACCATCAACATCCTGGGGGTCACCACTGACCAGAAACTTAACTGGACCAGCCACATAAATACTGTGGCAACAAGAGCAGGTCAGAGGCTGGGTATTCTGAGGCGAGTGTCTCACCTCCTGACTCCCCAAAGCCTTTCCACCATCTACAAGGCACAAGTAAGGTGTGTGATGGAATACTCTCCACTTGCCTGGATGAGTGCAGCTCCAACAACACTCAAGAAGCTCGACACCATCCAGGACAAAGCGGCCCACTTGATTGGCACCCCATCCACCACCTTAAACATTCACTCTCTCCTCCACCGGCGTACCATGGCTGCAGTGTGTACCATCTACAAGATGCACTGCAGCAACTCGCCAAGGCTTCTTCGGCAGCACCTCCCAAACCCACGACCTCTTCCACCTAGAAGGACAAGGGCAGCAGGCGCATGGGAACACCACCACCTCCAAGTTCCCCTCCAAGTCACACACCATCTTGACTTAGAAATATATCGGCCGATCCTTCATCGTCGCTGGGTCAAAATCCTGGAACTCCCTCCCTAACACCACTGTGGGAGTACCTTCACCACACGGACTGCAGCGGTTCAAGGCGGCTCACCACCACCTTCTCAAGGGCAATTAGGAATGGGCAATAAATGCTGGCCTTGTCAGTGATGCCCAGATCCCATAAGCGAATAAAAAAGGTTGTGGGTTCAAGTCCCACTCCAGGGACTCGAGCACATAAAGCTAGGCTGACACTCCAGTGCAGTGCTGAGGGAGTGCTGCACTGTCGGAGGTGCCGTCTTTCAGATGAGACGTTAAACCGAGGTCCCGTCTGCTATCTCAGGTGCACGTAAAAGTTCCCATGGCCACTATTTCGAAGAAGAGCAGGGGAGTTATCCCTGGTGCCAATATTTATCCCTCAACCAACATAACAAAAACAGATTATCTGGTCATTATCACATTGCTGTTTGTGGGATCTTGCTGTGCGCAAATTGGCTGTCGTGTTTCCCACGTTACAACAGTGACTGCACCTCAAAAGTACTTCATTGGCCGTAAAGCGCTTTGAGACGTCAGGTGGTCCGGTGCTATATAAATGCAAGTCTTTCTTTTTTCTTTTACATCCGCCCGCCCACCGCTTGTGGGATTGTCCAGACTTACCTTTCGGTACTCTCCCTGATGGGACACGTGCTGGCGCTGCCTCTGCAGCCTTGGTAGGACTGGTTGGGGCTGGAAGGATTCGCCACCACGTTCTGCAGGCACAAAAACACCAACCATCAGTTCGCACGTAGCACTCGCCCTCCACCCCCCCACCCCCCCCTCCCCGACCACTGGCAAACACGCACTATGGCGGCTGGAGGAAGCAGGGTTAAGGGACCATCTCGGCACTGCCGACGCTTGGGACTCAGTCTCGCACCACTTCCCACGTGAATCACTTGCGCAAAACAAGGTGGTCAGATCACAGGGTCCCAGTCACCATCCTCCTTGGGTCTGAACACTGCAAATCATAACTCGCATGCAAAGGGGGGTTGGAAATCAGGCGCCCCCCTGCCCACCAAAAGGCTGTGGATGTTGGGGGGTCAATTGATAGATTTTCATTGGTTAGGATATCGAGGGATATGGAGCAAAGGTGGGTAAATGGAGTTGAGGTGCAGATCAGCCGTGATCTAACTGAATGGCAGAATAGGCTGCAGGGGCTGAATGGCCTCCTCCTGTTCCTATTTCCTCACTCCCTTCATAAGCACACACACACACTCCACACGCACACACTCCACACGCACACACTCCACACGCACTACACACACTCCACACACACACACACTCCACACACACACACACACACTCCACACACACTCCACACACACACTCCACTCCACACACACACACTCCACACACACACACTCCACACACACACACTCCACTCCACACACACACTCCACACACACACACACACACACACACACACTCCACACACACACTCCACTCCACACACTCCACACACACACACTCCACTCCACACACACACACTCCACACACACTCCCAACACACTCTTACACACTACACATACGCCACACACACACTACACACACTCCACACACACACTACACACACTCCCCACACACACACTACACACATACTCCACACACACACTCCACACACCACACACACACCACACACACTCCACACACACACTCCACGCACACACACTCCACACACACACTCCACCCACACACACTCCACCCACAAACACTCCACACACACTCCACACACACTCCACACACTACACACACGCACTCCACACACACACTCCACACACACACTCCACACACACACACACACACTCCACACATACACTCCACACACACACACACACTCCACACACTCACACTACACACACACTACACACACTCCACACACTCACTCCACACACACTCCAACTACACACACACTACACACTCCACACACACACACACACACTCCACACACACACACTCACACACACTCCACCCACAAACACTACACACACACACACACTCCACACACACACACACCACACACACACACACCACACACTCCACACACACACACACTCCACCCACACACACTCCACCCACAAACACTCACACACACACTCCACACACACACACACTCTACACACACACACACTCCACACACTCCACACACACACACTCCACACACACACTACACACACACACTCCACATACACTCCACACACACACTCCACACACACACACTCCACACACTCACACTACACACACACACACTCCACACACACACACTCTCCACACACACACTCCACCCACACACTCCACACACACTACACACACTCCACACACACACTCCAACTACACACACACACACACTCCACTCCACACACACACACTCCACATACGCCACACACACACTCCACACACACTCCAAACACACACACTACACACATACTCCACACACACTCCACACACACACACTCCACACACACACTCCACACACACACTCCACCCACACACTCCACACACACACACACACACTCCACACACACACACACACTCCACACACACACTCCACACACACACACACTCCACACACACACACTCCACACACTCACACTACACACATCCACACACACACACACACTCCACACACACACACTCCACCCACACACACTCCACCCACAAACACTCACACACATACTCCACACACACACACTCTCCACACACACTCCACACACACACACACTCCACACACACACTCCACACACACACACACTCCACACACACACACTCCACACACTCACACTACACACACCACACACTCCACACACACACACACTCCACCCACACACACTCCACCCACAAACACTCACACACACACTCCACACACACACACTCTCCACACACACACTCCACACACACACACACACTCCACACACTCCACCCACACACTCCACACACACACTACACACACACACACACACTCCACCCACACACACTCCACCCACAAACACTCACACACACACTCCACACACACACTCCACACACTCCACCCACACACTACACACACACTCCACATACACACACTCCACACACACACACTCCACCCACACACACTCCACACACACACACTCCACACACACACACTCCACCCACACTACACACTCCACACACACACTCCACACACACGACACACACACACTCACTCCACACACACTACACACACACACACTCCACACACACACTCCACACACACACTCCACACACCACACACACACACTCCACCCACAAACACTCACACACACACTCCACACACACACACACTCTCCACACACACACACACACTCCACACACACACTCCACACACACACACACTCCACACACACACACTCCACACACACTACACACTACACACACTCCACACACACTCCACACACACTCCACACACAACACACACACACACACTCCACACACACTCTCCACACACACACACTCTCCACACACACACACTCACTCCACACTCCACACACACACACACACACTCCACACACACACACTCCACACACTCCCCACACACACACTCCCCACACCCACACTCCACACACACACTCTCCACACACACACTACACACACACACTCCACACACACACACTACACACACACTCCACACACACACACTCCACACACACGCACTCCACACACACACTCCACACACACACTCCACACACACACTCCAGACACCACACACACACACTCCACAGAGACACTCCACACACACACTCCAAACACACACTCCACACACACACTCCAACTACACACACACAACACACACACACTCCAAACACACACTCCACACACACACTCCACACACACACTCCACACACACACTCTCCACACACACACACACTCCACACACACACACACACTCTCCACACACACACACACTCCACACACACACTCCACACACACACACTCCACACACACACTCCACACACACACACTCACTCCACACACACACACACACTCCACACACACACACTCCACACACACTCCACACACACACTCCACACACGCCACACACTCCCCACACACACTCCCCACACACACACTCCACACACACTCCACACACCCTCCACACACTCCACACACACACACACTCCACACACACACTCACTCCACACACACACTCTCCACACACACACACACTCCACACACACACACACACTCTCCACACACACACACACTCCACACACACACTCCACACACACACTCCACACACACACACTCACTCCACACACACACACACACTCCACACACACACACTCCACACACACTCCACACACACACTCCACACACGCCACACACTCCCCACACACACACTCCACACACACTCCACACACCCTCCACACACTCCACACACACACACACTCCACACACACACTCACACTACACACACACACACTCCATAAACACACTACACACACACACACTCCACACACACACACTACACACACACACACTCCACACACACACACTCCACACACACACACTCCACACACACTCCACACTACACACACACTACACACTCCACACTCCACACTCCACGCACACACTCCACACACACTCCACACACACTCCACACACACACACACTCCAAACACACACTCCACACACACACCACACACACACTCCAGAGACACTCCACACACACACTCTCCACACACTCACACACACTCCACACACACTCCACACTCCACACTCCACACACACACACTCCACACACACACACACTCCACACACACACACTCCACACACACACACTCCACACACACACTCCACACACACTCACTCCACACAAACACTCCATACACACACACTCCACACACTCACACTCCACACACACACACTACACACACACTCTCCACACTCCACACACACACACACTCCACACACACTCTCACTACACAGTCCACACACACACACTCCACACACACACTCCAGACACCACACACACACACTCCACAGACACTCCACACACACTCTCCACACACACACACACTCCACACACACACACGCACTCCACACACTCCGCACACACACACTCCACACACACACTACACACACACTCCACACACTCTCCACACACCACACACACTCCACAGACACTCCAAACACACACTCCACACACACTACACACTCCACACTCCACGCACACACACTCCCACACACACACACTCCAGACACCACACACACACACTCCACAGACACTCCACACACACTCCAAACACACACTCCACACACACACTCCACGCACACACACTCCACACACACACACTCCACACACACACTCACACTACACACACACACACTCCATAAACACACTACACACACACACACACTCCACACACACACACTACACACACACACACTCCACACACACACACTACACACACACACTCCACACACACACACTCCACACACACACTCAGACTCCACACACACACACACACACTCCACACACACTCCACACTACACACTCCACACTCCACGCACACACACTCCACACACACACTCCACACACACTACACACACTCCACACACACTCCACACACACACCACACACACTCCAGAGACACTCCACACACACACTCCAAACACACACTCCACACACTCACACACACACTCCACACACACTCCACACTACACACACACACACTCCACACACACTCACTCCACACAAACACTCCATACACACACACTCCACACACTCACACTCCACACACACACACTACACACACACACTCTCCACACTCCACACACACACACACTCCACACACACTGTCACTACACAGTCCACACACACACACTCCACACACACACTCCAGACACCACACACACACACTCCACAGACACTCCACACACACTCTCCACACACACACACACTCCACACACACACACGCACTCCACACACTCCGCACACACACACTCCACACACACACTCCACACACACTCCACACACTCTCCACACACCACACACACTCCACAGACACTCCACACACACTCCAAACACACACTCCACACACACTACACACTCCACACTCCACGCACACACACTCCCACACACTCACACTCCACACACACACTCCAGACACCACACACACACACTCCAGACACTCCACACACACTCCAAACACACACTCCACACACACACTCCACACACACACACTCACACTCCACACACACACACTCCACACACACACACTCCACACACACACTCCACACACACTCCACACTCTCCACACACCACTCCAAACACACACTCCACACACACTCCACACTCCACACACTGCACACACACGACACACACACTCCACACACACACTCCAAACACACACACACACTCCACACACTCACACTCCACACACACTCCACACACTCACACTACACACACACACTCTCCACACTCCACTCCACACACACACACTCCACACACACACACACTCCACACACACACACTCCACACACACACTCTCACTACACAGTCCACACACACACACTCTCCACACACACCACACACACACTCCCCACACCCACACACACTCCACACACACACTCTCCACACACACACACACTCCACACACACACACACACACACTCCACACACGCACTCCAGACACTACACACACTCCCCACACACTCACACACTACACACACACTCCATAAACACACTACACACACACACACTACACACTCCACACACACACACTCCACACACACACTCCACCCACACACACTCCACACACACTCTCCACATACACTCCACACACACTACACACACACTCCATAAACACACTACACACACACACTCCACACACACTCCACACACACACTCCACACACACACACTACACACTCCACCCACACACACTCCACCCACACACACTCCACACACACACACTCCACACACACTCCACACACACACTCTCCACATACACTCCACACACACTACACACACACACACACTCCACACACTCACACACTACACACACACACTCCACACACACACTACACACACACTCCACACACACATACTCCACACACTCACACTCCACACACACTCCACACACACACTACACACACACTACACACACACACACTCCACACACACACTCTCCACACACACACACACTCTCCACACACACACACTCTCCACACTCCACACACCCACACTCCACACACACTCCACACACTCTCCACACACACACACTCCACACACATTCCACACACACACACTCCACACACACACACACTCCACACACCACACACACACACTCCAGAGACACTCCAAACACACACTCCACACACACACTACACACACACACTCCAACTACACACACACTCCACACACACACTCCACACACACACACACACTCCACACACACACTCTCACACACACTACACACACACACTCCAACTACACACACACTCCACACACACACTCCACACACCACACACACACACTCCACAGAGACACTTCAAACACACACTCCACACACACACTACACACACACACTCCAACTACACACACACTCCACACTCCACACACACACTACACACACACTCCACACACACGACACAGACACACACTCCACACACACACACTCCACACAAACTCCACACACACACACACACACACACTCCACACACACACACTCCACACACACACTCTCCACACACACACACTCCACACACACTCCACACACACACTCCACACTCCACACTACACACACACACTCTCCACACACACACACTCCACACACACTCCACACACACACTCTCCACACACACACACTCCACACACACACACACACACTACATACACACACTCCACACACACTCCCCACACACGACAGACACACACTCCACACACACACACACTACACACACACTCCACACACACCACACACACACACACTCCACACACACTCCACACTACACACACTACACACACACTCTCCACACACACACTCCACACACACACACTCCACACACACACACTCCACACACACTCCCCACACACACACACTACATACACACACTCCCTCCACACACTCCACACACACACACACTACATACACACACTCCACACACACTCCCCACACACACTCCCCACACACACACTCCACACACACACTCCACACCCTCCACACACACTCACACACACACTCCACACACACACTCACACTACACACACATACTCTACACACTCCACACACACCACACACACACACTCCATAAACACACTACACACACTACACACACTCCACACACTCCACACACACACTCCACACACACACTACACACACACTACACACACACACTCCACACACACACTCTCCACACACACACACTCTCCACACTCCACACACACTCTCCACACTCCACACACACACACTCCACACACACACACTCCACACACACTCCACACACACACACTCCACACACCCACACTCCACACACACACTCTCCACACACACACACTCCACACACACTCCACACACACACACTCCACACTCCACGCACACACACAACACACACACTCCACACACACACACACACTACACACACACACCACACACACACTCCACACACACTCCAGAGACACTCCACACACACACTCCACACTCCACACACACACTCCACACACACTACACACACACACACACTCCACACACACACTCCAAACACACACACACACTCCAAACACACACTCCACACACACACTCCACACACACACTCTCCACACACACACACACACTCCACACACACACACACACTCTCCACACACACACACACTCCACACACACACACACACACTCACTCCACACACACACACACACACTCCACACACACACACTCCACACACACTCCACACACGCCACACACTCCCCACACACACTCCCCACACACACACTCCACACACACACACTCCACACACACACTCCACACACCCTCCACACACACACACTCCACACACACACACACTCCACACACACACTCACACACACACACTCCATAAACACACTACACACACACACACTCCACACACACACACTCCACACACACTCCACACTACACACACACTACACACTCCACACTCCACGCACACACTCCACACACACACTCCACACACACTACACACACACACTCCACACACACACACACTCCAAACACACACTCCAGAGACACTCCACACACACACTCTCCACACACTCACACACACACTCCACACTACACACACACACACTCCACACACACACTCCACACACACACACTCCACACACACACACTCCACACACACACTCCACACACACTCACTCCACACAAACACTCCATACACACACACTCCACACACACTCCACTCCACACACACACACTACACACACACTCTCCACACTCCACACACACACACACTCCACACACACTCTCACTACACAGTCCACACACACACACTCCACACACACACTCCAGACACCACACACACACACTCCACAGACACTCCACACACACACACACTCCACACACACACACGCACTCCACACATTCCGCACACACACTCCACACACACACTACACACACACTCCACACACTCTCCACACACCACACACACTCCACAGACACTCCAAACACACACTCCACACACACTACACACTCCACACTCCACGCACACACACTCCCACACACACACACTCCAGACACCACACACACACACTCCACAGACACTCCACACACACTCCAAACACACACTCCACACACACACTCCACGCACACACACTCCACACACACACACTCCACACACACACTCACACTACACACACACACACTCCATAAACACACTACACACACACACACACTCCACACACACACACTACACACACACACACACTCCACACACACACACTACACACACACACTCCACACACACACACTCCACACACACACTCAGACTCCACACACACACACACACACTCCACACACACTCCACACTACACACACACTACACACTCCACACTCCACGCACACACACTCCACACACACTACACACACACACACTACACACACTCCACACACACACTCCACACACACACTCCACACACACTCCAGAGACACTCCACACACACACTCCAAACACACACTCCACACACTCACACACACTCCACACACACTCCACACTCCACACTACACACACTCCACACACACACTACACACACACTCCACACACACTCACTCCACACAAACACTCCATACACACACACTCCACACACTCACTCCACACACACACACTACACACACACACTCTCCACACTCCACACACACACACACTCCACACACACTGTCACTACACAGTCCACACACACACACTCCACACACACACTCCAGACACCACACACACACACTCCACAGACACTCCACACACACACACACTCCACACACACACACGCACTCCACACACTCCGCACACACACACTCCACACACACACTCCACACACACTCCACACACCACACACACTCCACAGACACTCCACACACACTCCAAACACACACTCCACACACACTACACACTCCACACTCCACGCACACACACTCCCACACACTCACACTCCACACACACACTCCAGACACCACACACACACACTCCAGACACTCCACACACACTCCAAACACACACTCCACACACACACTCCACACACACACACTCCACACACACACACACACACTCCACACACACACACTCCACACACACACTCCACACACACTCCACACTCTCCACACACCACTCCAAACACACACTCCACACACACTCCACACACTACACACACACGACACACACACTCCACACACACACTCCAAACACACACACACACTCCACACACTCACACTCCACACACACACCACACACACTCCAGAGACACTCCACACACACACTCTCCACACACTCACACACACACTCCACACACACTCCACACTCCACACTACACACACACACACTCCACACACACACACACTCCACACACACACACTCCACACACACACACTCCACACACACACTCCACACACACTCACTCCACACAAACACTCCATACACACACACTCCACACACTCACACTCCACACACACACACTACACACACACTCTCCACACTCCACACACACACACACTCCACACACACTCTCACTACACAGTCCACACACACACACTCCACACACACACTCCAGACACCACACACACACACTCCAGACACTCCACACACACTCTCCACACACACACACACTCCACACACACACACGCACTCCACACACTCCGCACACACACTACACACACACTCCACACACTCTCCACACACCACACACACTCCACAGACACTCCAAACACACACTCCACACACACTACACACTCACTCCCACACACACACACTCCAGACACCACACACACACACTCCACAGACACTCCACACACACTCCAAACACACACTCCACACACACACTCCACGCACACACACTCCACACACACACACTCCACACACACACTCACACTACACACACACACACTCCATAAACACACTACACACACACACACACTCCACACACACACACACTCCACACACACACACTACACACACACACTCCACACACACACTCAGACTCCACACACACACACACACACTCCACACTACACACACACTACACACTCCACACTCCACGCACACACACTCCACACACTCCACACACACACTCCACACACACTACACACACACACTCCACACACACACCACACACACTCCAGAGACACTCCACACACACACTCCAAACACACACTCACACACACACTCCACACACACTCCACACTCCACACTCCACACACTCCACACACACTCACTCCACACAAACACTCCATACACACACACTCCACACACTCACACTCCACACACACACACTACACACACACACTCTCCACACTCCACACACACACACACTCCACACACACTGTCACTACACAGTCCACACACACACACTCCACACACACACTCCAGACACCACACACACACACTCCACACACTCCGCACACACACACTCCACACACACACTCCACACACACTCCACACACTCTCCACACACCACACACACTCCACAGACACTCCACACACACTCCAAACACACACTCCACACACACTACACACTCCACACTCCACGCACACACACTCCCACACACTCACACTCCACACACACACTCCAGACACCACACACACACACTCCAGACACTCCACACACACTCCAAACACACACTCCACACACACTCCACACACACACACTCCACACACACACACTCCACACACACACACTCCACACACACACTCCACACACACTCCACACTCTCCACACACCACTCCAAACACACACTCCACACACACTCCACACTCCACACACTACACACACACGACACACACACTCCACACACACACTCCAAACACACACACACACTCCACACACTCACACTCCACACACACACTCCACACTCACACTACACACACACTCCACACACAGTACACACACACACTCCACACACACTCTCCACACTCCACTCCACACACACACACTCCACACACACACACACTCCACACACACACACTCCACACACACACTCTCACTACACAGTCCACACACACACACTCTCCACACACACCACACACACACTCCCCACACCCACACACACTCCACACACACACTCTCCACACACACACACACTCCACACACACACACACTCCACACACACACTCCACACACGCACTCCACAGACACTACACACACTCCCCACACACTCACACACTACACACACACTCCATAAACACACTACACACACACTACACACACACACTACACACTCCACACACACACACTCCACACACACACTCCACCCACACACACTCCACACACACTCTCCACATACACTCCACACACACTACACACACACACTCCATAAACACACTACACACACACACTCCACACACACACTCCACACACACTCCACACACACACTCCACACACACACACTACACACTCCACCCACACACACTCCACCCACACACACTCCACCCACACACACTCCACACACACTCCACACACACACTCTCCACATACACTCCACACACACTACACACACACACACACTCCACACACTCACACTACACACACACACTCCACACTACACACACACACTCCACACACACTACACACACACACTCCACACACTCACACTCCACACACACTCCACACACACTACACACACACACACTCCACACACACACTCTCCACACACACACACTCTCCACACTCCACACACACACTCCACACACACTCACTCCACACACACACTCCACACACACACACTCCACACACACACACACTCCACACACACACACACTCCACACACCCACACTCCACACACACTCTCCACACACACACACTCCACACACATTCCACACACACACACTCCACACACACACACACTCCACACACCACACACACACACTCCACAGAGACACTCCAAACACACACTCCACACACACACTACACACACACACTCCAACTACACACACACTCCACACACACACTCCACACACACACACACACTCCACACACACACTCTCACACACACTACACACACACACTCCAACTACACACACACTCCACACACACACTCCACACACACACACTCCACAGAGACACTTCAAACACACACTCCACACACACACTACACACACACACTCCAACTACACACACACTCCACACTCCACACACACACTACACACACACGACACAGACACACACTCCACACACACACACTCCACACAAACTCCACACACACACACACACACACACACTCCACACACACACACTCCACACACACACTCTCCACACACACACACTCCACACACACTCCACACACACACTCCACACTACACACACTACACACACACACTCTCCACACACACACACTCCACACACACTCCACACACACACACTCTCCACACACACACACTCCACACACACACGACAGACACACACTCCACACACACACACACTACACACACACTCCACACACACACACACACCACACACACACACACTCCACACACACTCCACACTACACACACACTCTCCACACACACACTCCACACACACACTCCACACACACTCCACACACACACACTCCACACACACACACACACTCCACACACACACACTCCCTCCACACACTCCACACACACACACACTACATACACACACTCCCTCCACACACTCCACACACACACACACTACATACACACACTCCCTCCACACACTCCACACACACACACACTACATACACACACTCCACACACACTCCCCACACACACTCCCCACACACACACTCCACACACACACTCCACACCCTCCACACACACTCACACACACACTCCACACACACACTCACACTACACACACATACTCTACACACTCCACACACACCACACACACACACTCCATAAACACACTACACACACACACACTCTCCACACTCCACACACACTCTCCACACTCCACACACACACACTCCACACACACACACTCCACACACACTCCACACACACACACTCCACACACACACACTCCACACACCCACACTCCACACACACACTCTCCACACACACACACTCCACACACACTCCACACACACACACTCCACACACACACACTCCACTCCACGCACACACACAACACACACACTCCACACACACACACACACACTACACACACACACTACACACACACACCACACACACACTCCACACACACTCCAGAGACACTCCACACACACACTCCACACTCCACACACACACACACACACACACTCCACACACACTCCACACTACACACTACACACACACTCTCCACACACACACTCCACACACACTCCACACACACACACTCCACACACACACACTCCACACACACACACACTCCACACACACACACTCCCTCCACACACTCCACACACACACACACTACATACACACACTCCCTCCACACACTCCACACACACACACACTACATACACACACTCCACACACACTCCCCACACACACTCCACACACACACTCCACACCCTACACACACACTCACACACACACTCCACACACACACTCACACTACACACACATACTCTACACACTCCACACACACCACACACACACACTCCATAAACACACTACACACACTACACACACTCCACACACACACTCCACACACACACTACACACACACTACACACACACACTCCACACACACACTCTCCACACACACTCTCCACACACACACACTCTCCACACTCCACACACACTCTCCACACTCCACACACACACTCCACACACACACACTCCACACACACACACTCCACACACCCACACTCCACACACACTCCACACACACTCTCCACACACACACACTCCACACACACTCCACACACACACACTCCACACACACTCCACACACACACACTCCACTCCACGCACACACACAACACACACACTCCACACACACACACACACTACACACACACACCACACACACTCCAGAGACACTCCACACACACACTCCACACACACTACACACACACACACACTCCACACACACACTCCAAACACACACACACACTCCACACACACACTCCACACACACTCACTCCACACACACTCACTCCACACACACACTCCATACACACACACTCCACACACTCCAAAAACACACTCCACACACTCACACTACACACACACTCCACACACACACTCTCCACACTCCACACACACTCCACACACACACACTCTCACTACACAGTCCACACACACACACACACACTCCACACACACACTCCACACACACACTACACACACTCCACACACACACACTCCACAGACACTCCACACACACACTCCAAACACACACTCCACACACACTACACACTACACACTACACACACACACTCCACACACACACACTCCACACACACACTCCACACACACACTACACACACACACTACACTCCACACACACACTCCACACACACTCTCACTACACAGTCCACACACACACACACTCTCCACACACACACTACACACACACACTACACACACACACTCCACAGACACTCCACACACACACTCCAAACACACACTCCACACTCCACACACTCCACACACACACACTCCACACACACACTACACACACACTCCAAACACACACACACACTCACTCCACACACTCTCCACACACACACTACACACACACACTCCACACACACTCCACACACACTCTCACTACACAGTCCACACACACACACTCCACACACACCACACACACACTCCACACACACTCTCCACACACACTCCCCACACACTCACACACTACACACACACCACACACACTCCATAAACACACTACACACACACACACACACTCCATAAACACACTACACACACACACACACACTCCACACTCACACACTCCACACACACTCCACCCACACACACTCCACACACACTCCACCCACACACACTCCACACACACTCCCCACACACACTCCACACACACACACTCCACACACCACACACACACACTCCACACACACCACACACACACACTCCAAAAACACACTCCACACACTCACACTCCACACACACTCCACACACACACACTCCACACACACTCCACACACACACACTCTCACTACACAGTCCACACACACACACTCCACACACACACTCTCCACACACACACACTCCACACACACACTCCACACACACTCCACACACACACACACTCCACACACGCACTCCACACACACACACACTCCAGACACCACACACACTCCACAGACACTCCACACACACACACACTCCATAAACACACAACACACACACACACTACACACACACTCCACACACACACTCCACACACACACACTACACACTCCACACACACACACTCCACACACACACACACTCCACACACACACTCCACACACACACACTACACACACTACACACACACACTCCACACACACACTCCACACACACACTCACTCACTCCACACACAACACACACACACACTCCACACACACACACTCTCCACACACACACACACACTCCACACACACACTCTACACACACACACTCCCCACACCCACACACACTCTCCACACACACACTCCACACACTCCGCACACACACACACACTCCCCACACCCACACACACTCTCCACACACACACTCCACACACACACACACTCACTCCACAGACACTCCACACACACACTCCAAACACACACTCCACACACACTCCAACTACACACACACTACACACACACACACTCCACACACACACACTCCACACACACACACTACACACACACACACTACACTCCACACACACACACACTACACACACACACAGACACACACACACACTCCACACACACACACTACACACACACTCCACACACACACACACTCCACACACACACTCCACCCACACACACTCCACCCACACACACTCCACACACACACTCTCCACACACACACACTCCACACTCCACACACACACTACACACACACACACACTCCACACACACTCCAAACACACACACACACTCCACACACACACTCCACACACACTCACTCCACACACACTCACTCCACACACTCCAAAAACACACTCCACACTCACTCTCCACACTCCACACACCACACACACTCTCACTGCACAGTCCACACACACACACTCCACACACACACTCCACACACACACACTCCACACACACACTCCACACACACACGCACTCCACACTCCGCACACACACACTCCACACACACACTCCAGACACCACACACACACACTCCACAGACACTCCACACACACACTCCAAACACACACTCCACACACACTCCACACTCCACGCACACACACTCCACACACACACTCCACACACACACACTCCACACACACACTCCACAGAGACACTCCACACACACACTCCAAACACACACTCCACACACACACACTCCACACACACACACTCCACACTCCACACACACACACTCCACACTCTCACTACACACTCCACACACACACACACTCCCCACACACACACTCCACACACACACCCCACACACACACACACACACACTCCAAACACACACACTCCACACACACTCCACACACTCACACTCCACACTCCACACACACTCCACACACACTCTCACTACACAGTCCACACACACACACTCCACACACACACACACTCCACACACACACTCTCCACACACACACTCCCCACACACACACACTCCACACACACACACTACACACACACTCCACACACACTCCACACACACACACTCCACCCACACACACTCCACCCACACACACTCCACACACACTCCACACACACACACTCCACTCCCACACACACACACACTCTCCACACACACACACTCCACACACACACTCCACACACTCACACACACTCCACACACACACACTCCACACACACACACACACTCCACACACACACTACACACACTCCAGACACACACTACACACACACTCACTCCACACACTCCAAAAACACACTCCACACACTCACACTACACACACACTCCACACACACACACTCCACACACACACTCTCCACACTCCACACACACACACTCCACACACACACACTCCACTCCACACACACACTCTCACTACACAGTCCACACACACACACTCCACACACACTCCACACACACACTCCACACACACACACTCCACACACACACACACTCCACACACACACTCCACACACGCACTCCACACACGCACACTCCACACACACACTCCAGACACCACACACACACTCCACAGACACTCCACACACACACACACACTCCATAAACACACTACACACACACACACTCCACACACACACTCCACACACACACACACTACACACTCCACACACACACACTCCACACACACACACTCCACACACACACACTCCACACACACACTCCACACACACACTCCACACACACACTCACTCCACACACAACACACACTCCACTCCACACACACTACACACACACACACTCTCCACACACACACACTCTATACACACACACACTCCACACACACTCTCCCCACACCCACACACACTCTCCACACACACACTACACACCCACACACACACTCCGCACACACACACACACTCCACACACACACTCCAAACACACACTCCACACACACACTCCAACTACACACACACTACACACACACACACTCCACACACACACACTCCACACACACACACTACACACACACACACACACTCCACACACACAGACACACACACACACACTCCACACACACACACACTCCACCCACACACACTCCACCCACACACACTCCACACACACACTCCACACACACACACTACCACACACACACACACTCACTCCACACACACACACACTCCACACACACTCCACACACACACACACACTCCACAGACACACACTCCACACACACACACTCCACACACTCCAACACACACACACACTCCAAACACACACACACACTCCACACACACACACTCCACACACACACTCCACACTCCACACACACACTCCACACACACACTCCACACACACACACACACTCCACACACACACACGCACTCCACACACACACTCCACACACACACACACACTCCACACACACACACGCACTCCACACACTCACACTCCACACACACTCCAGACACCACACACACACTCCACAGACACTCCACACACACACTCCAAACACACACTCCACACACACTACACACTCCACACTCCACACACACACTCCACACACACACTCCACACACACACACTCCACACACACACACGCACTCCACACACACACTCCACAGACACACACACTCCACACACACACACGCACTCCACACACACACTCCACACACACTCCAGACACCACACACACACTCCACAGACACTCCACACACACACTCCAAACACACACTCCACACACACTACACACTCCACACACACACTCCACACACACACTACACACTCTCCACACACACACTCCACAGAGACACTCCACACACACACTCCAAACACACACTCCACACACACACACTACACACACACACACACACTCCACACACACTCCAAACACACACACACACTCCACACACACACTCCACACACACACACACTCCACACTCCACACACACACACACTCCACACACACACTCTCACTACACAGTCCACACACACTCCACACACACACACTCCACACACACACACACTCCACACACACACACACTCCACACACACACTACACTCCCCACACACACACTCCACACACACACACTCCACACACACACCCCACACACACTCCACCCACACACACCCCACACACACTCCACCCACACACACTCCACACACACTCCAAACACACACACACACTCCCCACACACTCCAAAAACACACTCCACACACTCACACTCCACACACACTCCACACACACACTCTCACTACACAGTCCACACACACACACTCCACACACACACACACTCTCCACACACACACTCCCCACACACACACACTCTCCACACACACACTCCCCACACACACACTCACACACACACACTCCACACTCACACTCCACACACACTCCACACACACACTCCACACACACACACTCCACCCACACACACTCCACACTCCCACACACACACACACTCCACACACACACTCCACACACACACACTCCAAACACACACACACTCCACACACACACACTCCACACAACACACACACTTCACACACACACACTCCACACACACACACTCCACACACACACACTCCACACACACACACTCCACACACACACACACACACTCCACTCCACACACACACACACTCCACTCCACACACACACACACTCCACACACTACATACACACACTCCACACACACTCCCCACACACACCCTCCACACACACACACTCCACACACACACACACTCCACACACACACACACTCCACACACATACTCCACACACACACCACACACACACTCCATAAACACACTACACACACACACACACACTCCACACACACACACACACTCCACACACACACACTCCACACACACACACTCCACACACACACTCAACACACACACACACTCCACACACACACACACACACACTCTCCACACACACACTCCAAACACACACTCCAGAGACACTCCACACACACACTCCACACACTCCACACACACTACACACACACACACACTCCACACACACACACACTCCACACACACCACACACACACTCCAAACACACACACTCCACACACACACTCCATACACACACACTCCACACACACTCCAAAAACACACTCCACACACTCACACTACACACACACACTCTCACTACACAGTCCACACACACACACTCTCCACACACACCACACACACACTCCACACACCCACACACTCTCCACACACACACACACTCCACACACTCCACACACACACACTCCACACACTCCCTCCAGACACCACACACACACACTCCACAGACACTCCACACACACACTCCAAACACACACTCCAAACACACACACACTCCACACACACTCACTCCACACACACACTCCATACACACACACTCACTCCACACACACACACACTCCACAAACACACTCCACACACACACTCCACACACACACACTCCACACGCACACTCCACACACACACAAACTCCACACAAACTCCACACACACACTCTCACTACACAGTCCACACACACACACTCCACACACACCACACACACACTACACACACACACACACTCCACACACACACACTCCCCACACACACACACTCACACACTCCACACACGACACACACACACACCACACACACTCCACACACACACACACTCCACACACACACACACTCACTCCACCCACACACACTCCACCCACACACTCCACCCACACTCCACACACACACTACACACACACACTCTCCACACACACACACTCCACACACTACACACACACTCTCCACACACACACACACACACTCTCCACACACACACACTCCACACACACACACACTCCACACACACACACTCCACACACACACACTCCACACACACACACTCCACACACACACACTCCACACACACACACTCCACACACACACACTCCACACACTCACACTACACACACATACTCCACACACACACCACACACACACTCCATAAACACACTACACACACACACACTACACACACTCCACACACACAGACTCCACACACACTCTCCACACACACACACACACTCCACACACTCCACACTACACACACTCCACACACACACTCCACACTCCACGCACACACTCCACACACACACTCCACACAACACACACACACACTCCACACCACACACACACACTCCACACACACACTCCACACTCCAAACACACTCCACAGAGACACTCCACACACACACTCCAAACACACACACACACTCTACACACACTCCACACACACACACTCCACACACACACACTCCACACTCCACACACACACACACTCCACACACACACTCCACACACTCCACACACACACTCCACACACACACACACACTCTCACTACACAGTCCACACACACACACTCCACACACACACACACACTCCACACACACACTCCACACACACTCCACACAAACACACACACACACACACACTCCACACACGCACTCCACACTCCGCACACACACACTGCAGACACCACACACACACACTCCACAGACACTCCACACACACACTCCAAACACACACTCCACACACACTACACACTCCACGCACACACTCCACACACACACACACACACACACTCCACACACACACAACACACAACACACACACTCCACACACACACACACACTACACACACACACACTCCAAACACTCTCCACACAGACACTCCACACACACACACTCCACACACACTCCACACACACACACTCCACACACACACACCACACACACA
The DNA here is from genome assembly GCF_052327205.1 of Somniosus microcephalus. NCBI lineage: Eukaryota > Metazoa > Chordata > Chondrichthyes > Squaliformes > Somniosidae > Somniosus > Somniosus microcephalus. Next base: position 116,408,751 of record NW_028225179.1, read on the forward strand.
CACTCCACACACACACACACTCCACACACACACACTCCACACACACACTCACACTACACACACATACTCCACACACACACCACACACACACTCCATAAACACACTACACACACACACACTACACACACACTCCACACACACACACACTCCACACACTCCACACTACACACACTCCACACACACACTCCACACTCCACGCACACACTCCACACACACACTCCACACAACACACACACACACTCCACACCACACACACACACTCCACACACACACTCCACACTCCAAACACACTCCACAGAGACACTCCACACACACACTCCAAACACACACACACACTCCACACACACACTCCATACACACACACTCCACACTCCACACACACTCCACAGAGACACTCCACACACACACTCCAAACACACACACACACTCTACACACACTCCACACACACACTCCACACACACACACTCCACACACACACTCCATACACACACACTCCACACTCCACACACACACACACTCCACACACACACTCCACACACTCCACACACACACTCCACACACACACACACACTCTCACTACACAGTCCACACACACACACTCCACACACACACACACACTCCACACACACACTACACACACACACTCCACACACACTCCACACAAACACACACACACACACACACTCCACACACGCACTCCACACTCCGCACACACACACTGCAGACACCACACACACACACTCCACAGACACTCCACACACACACTCCAAACACACACTCCACACACACTACACACTCCACGCACACACACTCCACACACACACACACACACACACTCCACACACACACAACACACAACACACACACTCCACACACACACACTCCAAACACTCTCCACACAGACACTCCACACAGACACTCCACACACACACTCCACACACACACTCCATACACACACACTCCACAAACACACTCCACACACACACACTCCACACTCCACACACACACACACACTCCACACACACACTCTCACTACACAGTCCACACACACACACACTCCCCACACACACACACACACTCCACACACACTCCACACACACACACTCCACACACACACACACTCCACACACGCACTCCGCACACACACACTCCAGACACCACACACACACTCCACACACACTCCCCACACTACACACACACCACACACACACTCCATAAACACACTACACACACACACACACACACTACACACACACTCTCCACACACACACACTCCACACACACACACTCCACACACTCCACACTCCACACACACACACTCCACCCACACACTCCACACACACACACACTCCACACACACACTCCATACACACACTCCACACACACACACTCCACACACACACTCACTCCACACACACACACTCCACACACACTCCACACTCCACACACACACTCACTCCACACACACACTCCATACACACACACACACTCCACACACACACTCCACACACACACTACACACACACACTCCACACACACTCCAGACACCACACACACACACTCCACAGACACTCCACACACACACTCCACACACACTACACACTCCATACACACACACTCCACACACACACACTCCACACTCCACACACACACACACACTCCACACACACACTCTCACTACACAGTCCACACACACACACACTCCACACACACTCCCCACACCCACACACACTCCACACACACTCCACACACACACACTCCACACACACACACACACTCCACACACGCACTCCGCACACACACACTCCAGACACCACACACACACTCCACACACACACTCCACACACACACCACACACACACACACTCCATAAACACACTACACACACACACACTACACACACTCTCCACACACACACACTCCACACACACACACTCCACACACACACACTCCACACTCCACACACACACACTCCACACACACTCCACCCACACACTCCACACACACACACACTCCACACACACACTCCATACACACACACTCCACACACACACACTCCACACACACACTCACCACACACTCCACACTCCACACACACTCACTCCACACACACACTCCATACACACACACACTCCACACACACTCCACACTCCACACACACACTCACACACTCCACACACACACTCCACCCACACACACACACTCCACACACACACTCCACACACACACTCCAAACACACACACAAACTCCACACACACTCACTCCACACACACACTCCATACACACACACTCCACACACACACACTCCACACACTCCCCACACTACACACACACCACACACACACACACTCCATAAACACACTACACACACACACACTACACACACACACACACACTCCACACTCCACACACACTCCACCCACACACTCCACACACACACACACTCCACACACACACTCCATACACACGCACTCACTCCACACACACACACTCCAAAAACACACTCCACACACACACACTCCACACACACACTCCAAACACACACACTCCACACACACACTCCACAAACACACTCCACACACTCACACTACACACACACACTCCACACACACTCCACACACACACACTCTCACTACACAGTCCACACACACACTCACACACACACACACTCCACACACACACTCTCCACACTCCCACACACACACACTCCACACACACACACACTCCACACACACTCCACACACACACTCACACTCCACACGCCACACACACACACTACACACACACACTCTCCACACACACACACACTACACACACACACTCTCCACACACACACACACTACACACATACTCTCCACACACACACACACTCCACACACACACACACTCACACACACACACACACACACACACACACACAACACACACACACTACATACACACACTCCACACACTCCCCACACACACTCCCCACACACACACTCCACACACACACACACTCCACACACACACTCACACTACACACACATACTCCACACACACACACCACACACACACTCCATAAACACACTACACACACACACACTACACACACACTCCACACACACACACTCCACACACACACACACTCCACACACACACTCCACACACTCTCACTACAGTCCACACACACACTCCACACACACACTCCACACACACACACTCCCCACACCCACACTCCACACACACACACTCCACACACGCACTCCACACACACACTCCAGACACCACACACACACACTCCAGACACACTCCAAACACACACACACTCCCCACACACTCACACACTACACACACACACACACTCCATAAACACACTACACACACACACACACACTCCACACACACACTCCCCACACACACTCCACACACACACACTACACACTCCACACACACACACTCCACACACACACACTCCCCACACACACTCCACACACACACTCCACACACACACACTCCACACACACACACACTCCACACACACTCCAAAAACACACTCCACACACTCACACCACACACACACACTCCACACACACTCACACACTCCACACACACTCCACACACACACACACACACACTCACTCACACTACACACACACTCCCCACACACACACTCCACACACACCACCCTCACACACACTCCACACACACTCCACACACTCAACACACACACACACTCCACACACACTCACTCCACACACACACTCCACACACACTCACTCCACACACACACAGCACACACTCACACTACACACACACTCCACACACACACACTACACACACACTCCACACACACTCCACACTCCACACACTCCACACTCCACACACACACTCCACACACACCACCCTCACACACACTCCACACACACTCCACACACTCAACACACACACACACTCCACACACACTCACTCCACACACACACTCCACACACACTCACTCCACACACACACAGCACACACTCACACTACACACACACTCCACACACACACACTACACACACACTCCACACACACTCCACACTCCACACACTCCACACTCCACACACACACTCCACACACACACTCTCACTACACAGTCCACACACACACACTCCACACACACCACACACACACTCCACACACACTACACACACACACACACACTCTCCACACACACACTCCACACACACACACACCCCACACCCACACTCCACACACACACACTCCACACGCACTCCACACACACACACCCCACACCCACACTCCACACACACACACTCCACACACACTCCACAGACACTCCACACACACACACTCCCCACACACTCACACACTACACACACACCACACACACACACACTCCATAAACACACTACACACACACACTCCACACACACTCCACACACACACTCCCCACACACACTCCACACACTCCACACACACACACTCCACTACACACACACTCCCCACACACACACTCCACACACACACACTCCACACACACACACACTCTCCACACACACACACTCCACACACACACTACACACACTCACACACTCCACACACACACACTCCACACACACACTCCACACACACCACCCTCACACACACTCCACACACACACTCCCCACACACACTCCACACACACTCCACACACTCCACACCACACACACACACTCCACACTCCAAACACACTCCACAGAGACACTCCACACACTCACTCCACACACACACTCCACACACGCACACTCCACACACACTCACTCCACACACACACTCCACAAACACACTCCACACTACACACACACTCACACACTCCACACACACTCCACACTCCACACACTCCACACTCCACACACTCTCACTACACAGTCCACACACACACACTCCACACACACCACACACACACACTCTCCACACACACACTATCCACACACACTCCACACACTCACACTCCACACTCTCCACACACACACACTCCACACACACACACTACACACACACACTCTCCACACACACACTCCACACACACACACTCACACTACATACACACACTCCACACACAACACACACACTCCACACACACACACTCCAAACACACACACTCCACACACACACACTCACACTACACACACACACTCCACACACTCCACACACACTCCACACACACACACTCCACACACACACACACACTACATACACACACTCCACACTCCCCACACACACACACTCCATAAACACACACACACACACACTACACACACACACACTCCACACACACTCCACACTCACACTACACACACACACTACACACACACACTACACACACACTCACACTACACACACATACTCCACACACACACACACCACACACACACACTACACACACTCCACACACACACACTCCACACACACTCACACTACACACACATACTCCACACACACACCACACACACACTCCACACACTCACACTACACACACTCCACACACACACCACACACACACACTCCACACACACACACTCCACACTCCACACACACACTCCACACACACACACTCCACACACACACACTCCACACACGCACACTCCACACACCACACACACACGCTCCACAGACACTCCACACACACACTCCAAACACACACTCCACACACACACACTCCACACTCACACTCCACACACACACACACACTACACACACACTCCACACACACTCACACTACACACACATACTCCACACACACCACACACACTCCACACACTCACACTACACACACTCCACACACACCACACACACTCCACACACACACTACACACACACACTCCACACACACACACACACTCCACACTCCACACACACACTCCACACACACACTCACACTCCACACACACACACACTCCACACACACACACACTCCACACACACACACTCCACACACACACACTCCACACACACACTCCACACACACACTACACACTCCACACACACACACTCCACACACACAAACACTCCACACACACTCCAAAAACACACTCCACACACTCACACTACACACACGCTCCACACACACACTCCACACACACACTACACACACACTCACACACTCCACACACACACACACACTACACACTCCACACACACACACTGCACACACACACACTCCACACACACACACTCCCCACACACACTCCACACACACACTCCACACACACACACTCCACACACACACACACTCCACACACACTCCACACACTCACACCACACACACACACTCCACACACACACTCCACACACACTCACACACTCCACACACACTCCACACACACACACACACACACACACTCACACTACACACACACTCCCCACACACACTCCACACACACCACCCTCACACACACTCCACACACACTCCACACACTCAACACACACACACACTCCACACACACTCACTCCACACACACACACTCCACACACACTCACTCCACACACACACTCCACAAACACACTCCACACACTCACACTACACACACACTCCACACACACACACTACACACACACTCCACACACACTCCACACTCCACACACACTCCACACTCCACACACTCCACACTCCACACACACACTCCACACACACACTCTCACTACACAGTCCACACACACACACTCCACACACACCACACACACACTACACACACACACACACCCCACACCCACACTCCACACACACACACTCCACACACACTCCACACGCACTCCACACACACACACCCCACACCCACACTCCACACACACACACTCCACACACACTCCACAGACACTCCACACACACACACTCCCCACACACTCACACACTACACACACACCACACACACACACACTCCATAAACACACTACACACACACACTCCACACACACTCCACACACACTCCCCACACACACTCCACACACTCCACACACACACACTCCACTACACACTCCACACACACACTCCCCACACACACACTCCACACACACACACACTCCACACACACACACACTCTCCACACACACACACTCCACACACACACTACACACTCACACACTCCACACACACACACTCCACACACACCACCCTCACACACACTCCACACACACACTCCCCACACACACTCCACACACACACACACACTACATACACACACTCCACACTCCCCACACACACACACTCCATAAACACACACACACACACACTACACACACACACACTCCACACACACTCCACACTCACACTACACACACACACTACACACACACACTACACACACACTCACACTACACACACATACTCCACACACACACACACCACACACACACACTACACACACTCCACACACACACACTCCACACACACTCACACTACACACACATACTCCACACACACACCACACACACACTCCACACACTCACACTACACACACTCCACACACACACCACACACACACACTCCACACACACACACTCCACACTCCACACACACACTCCACACACACACACTCCACACACACACACTCCACACACGCACACTCCACACACCACACACACACGCTCCACAGACACTCCACACACACACTCCAAACACACACTCCACACACACACACTCCACACTCACACTCCACACACACACACACACTACACACACACTCCACACACACTCACACTACACACACATACTCCACACACACCACACACACTCCACACACTCACACTACACACACTCCACACACACCACACACACTCCACACACACACTACACACACACACTCCACACACACACACACACTCCACACTCCACACACACACTCCACACACACACTCACACTCCACACACACACACACTCCACACACACACACACTCCACACACACACACTCCACACACACACACTCCACACACACACTCCACACACACACTACACACTCCACACACACACACTCCACACACACAAACACTCCACACACACTCCAAAAACACACTCCACACACTCACACTACACACACGCTCCACACACACACTCCACACACACACTACACACACACTCACACACTCCACACACACACACACACTACACACTCCACACACACACACTGCACACACACACACTCCACACACACACACTCCCCACACACACTCCACACACACACTCCACACACACACACTCCACACACACACACACTCCACACACACTCCACACACTCACACCACACACACACACTCCACACACACACTCCACACACACTCACACACTCCACACACACTCCACACACACACACACACACACACACTCACACTACACACACACTCCCCACACACACTCCACACACACCACCCTCACACACACTCCACACACACTCCACACACTCAACACACACACACACTCCACACACACTCACTCCACACACACACACTCCACACACACTCACTCCACACACACACTCCACAAACACACTCCACACACTCACACTACACACACACTCCACACACACACACTACACACACACTCCACACACACTCCACACTCCACACACACTCCACACTCCACACACTCCACACTCCACACACACACTCCACACACACACTCTCACTACACAGTCCACACACACACACTCCACACACACCACACACACACTACACACACACACACACCCCACACCCACACTCCACACACACACACTCCACACACACTCCACACGCACTCCACACACACACACCCCACACCCACACTCCACACACACACACTCCACACACACTCCACAGACACTCCACACACACACACTCCCCACACACTCACACACTACACACACACCACACACACACACACTCCATAAACACACTACACACACACACTCCACACACACTCCACACACACTCCCCACACACACTCCACACACTCCACACACACACACTCCACTACACACTCCACACACACACTCCCCACACACACACTCCACACACACACACACTCCACACACACACACACTCTCCACACACACACACTCCACACACACACTACACACTCACACACTCCACACACACACACTCCACACACACCACCCTCACACACACTCCACACACACACTCCCCACACACACTCCACACACACTCCACACACTCCACACCACACACACACACTCCACACTCCAAACACACTCCACAGAGACACTCCACACACTCACTCCACACACACACTCCACACACGCACACTCCACACACACTCACTCCACACACACACTCCACACTACACACACACTCACTACACACACACTCACACACTCCACACACACTCCACACTCCACACACTCCACACTCCACACACACACTCCACACACTCTCACTACACAGTCCACACACACACACTCCACACACACCACACACACACACTCTCCACACACACACTATCCACACACACTCCACACACTCACACTCCACACTCTCCACACACACACACTCCACACACACACTCCACACTCCACACACACACACTACACACACACACTCTCCACACACACACTCCACACACACACACTCACACTACATACACACACTCCACACACAACACACACACTCCACACACACACACTCCAAACACACACACTCCACACACACACACTCACACTACACACACACACTCCACACACTCCACACACACACACTCCACACACACACACACACTACATACACACACTCCACACTCCCCACACACACACACTCCATAAACACACACACACACACACACTACACACACACACACTCCACACACACACACACTCCACACTCACACTACACACACACACACTCCACACACACACTACACACACACTCACACTACACACACATACTCCACACACACACACACCACACACACACACTACACACACTCCACACACACACACTCTCACACTACACACACATACTCCACACACACACCACACACACACTCCACACACTCACACTACACACACTCCACACACACACCACACACACACACTCCACACACACACACACACACTCCACACTCCACACACACACTCCACACACCACACACACACGCTCCACAGACACTCCACACACACACTCCAAACACACACTCCACACACACACACTCCACACTCACACTCCACACACACACACACACTACACACACACTCCACACACACTCACACTACACACACATACTCCACACACACCACACACACTCCACACACTCACACTACACACACTCCACACACACACCACATACACTCCACACACACACTACACACACACACTCCACACACACACACACACTCCACACTCCACACACACACACTCCACACACACTCACACTCCACACACACACACACTCCACACACACACACTCCACACACACACACTCCACACACACACTACACACTCCACACACACACACTCCACACACAAACACTCCACACACACTCCAAAAACACACTCCACACACTCACACTACACACACGCTCCACACACACACTCCACACACACACTACACACACACTCACACACTCCACACACACACACACTACACACTCCACACACACACACTGCACACACACACACTCCACACACACACTCCACACACACCCCACCCACACACACACTCCCCACACACACACTCCACACACACACTCCAAACACACACACACACTCCACACACACTCACTCCACACACACACTCCACACACACACACTCCAAACACACACACACACTCCACACACACTCACTCCACACACACACTCCATACACACACACACTCCACACACACACTCCACACACACACACACTCCACACTCACACTACACACACACTCCACACACACACACTCCACACACACACTCCACACACACAAACTCCACACACTCTCACTACACAGTCCACACACACACACACACTCCACACACACACACACACTCCACACACACTCCACACACACACACACTCCACACTCACACTCCACACACACACTCTCCACACACACACACTCCACACACACTCTCTCCACACACACACACACTCCACACACAACACACACACTCCACACACCCTCCACACACACACACACACTCCACACACACTCACACTACACACACACACTCCACACACACACACTCCACACACACTCACACAGACTCCACACACACTCTCCACACACACACACACACTCCACACTAACTCCACACACACACACTCCACACACACACTCCACACACACACTCCACACATACACACTCCACACACACACTCCACACATACACACTCCACACACACACTCCAAAGAGACACTCCACACACACACTCCAAACACACACACACTCCACACACACACTCCAAACACACACACACTCCACACACACTCCACACACACACACTCCACACACACACTCTCACTACACAGTCCACACACACACACTCCACACACACTCTCCCCACACCCACACACACACTCCACACACACTCTCCACACACACACACACTCCACACACACACACTCCACACACACACACACTCCAGACACCACACACACACACTCCAGACACTCCACACACACACACACACACTCCCTCACACTCCACACACACACCACACACTCCACACACACACTCCACACACTCTCCACACACACACTCCACACACACACTCCACACTCACACTACACACACTCCACACACACACACACTCCACACACACACTCCACACACACACACTCCAAAAACACACACTCCACACACACACTCTCCACACTCCACACACACACACTCCACACACACACACTCCACACACACACTCCACACACACACGCTCCCCACACCCACACACACTCCACACACACACACACTACACACACACTCCGCACACACACACTCCACACACACACTCCAGACACCACACACACACACTCCACAGACACTCCACACACACACTCCAAACACACACTCCCACACACCACACACACACACACTCCATAAACACACTACACACACACACTCCACACACACACACTCCACACACACTACACACTCCACACACACACTCCCCACACACACACACACACTCCACACACACACTCCACACACACTCCAAAAACACACTCCACACACACTCCACACTCCACACACACACTACACACACTCACTCCACCCACACACACTCCACACACACACACACACACTGCACACACACTCACTCCACACACACACTCCATACACACACACTCCACACACACTCCGCAAACACACTCCACACACTCACACTACACTACACACACACTCCACACACACACTCCACACTCCACACGCTCCACACACACACACTCCACACACACTCTCACTACACAGTCCACACACACACACTCCACACACACACTCCACACACACACACTCCACACACAGTACACACACACACTCACACACACTCCACACACACTCTCCACACACACACACTACACACTCACACACACACACTCCCCACACACACACTCCACACACACACTCCAGACACCACACACACACACTCCAGACACTCCACACACACACTCCAAACACACACACACTCCACACACACACTCCAAACACACACACACTCCACACACACTCCACACACACACACTCCACACACACACTCTCACTACACAGTCCACACACACACACTCCACACACACTCTCCCCACACCCACACACACACTCCACACACACTCTCCACACACACACACACTCCACACACACACACTCCACACACACACTACACACACACACACACACTCCAGACACCACACACACACACACACACTCCACACACTCTCCACACACACACTCCACACACACACTCCACACTCACACTACACACACTCCACACACACACACACTCCACACACACACTCCACACACACACACTCCACACACACTCCAAAAACACACACTCCACACACACACTCTCCACACTCCACACACACACACTCCACACACACACACTCCACACACACACTCCACACACACACGCTCCCCACACCCACACACACTCCACACACACTCTCCACACACACACACACTACACACACACTCCGCACACACACACTCCACACACACACTCCAGACACCACACACACACACTCCACAGACACTCCACACACACACTCCAAACACACACTCCCACACACCACACACACACACACTCCATAAACACACTACACACACACACTCCACACACACACACTCCACACACACTACACACTCCACACACACACTCCCCACACACACACACACACTCCACACACACACTCCACACACACTCCAAAAACACACTCCACACACACTCCACACTCCACACACACACTGCACACACACTCACTCCACACACACACTCCATACACACACACTCCACACACACTCCGCAAACACACTCCACACACTCACACTACACACTACACACACACTCCACACACACACTCCACACTCCACACACTCCACACACACACACTCCACACACACTCTCACTACACAGTCCACACACACACACTCCACACACACTCCACACACACACACTCCACACACAGTACACACACACACACACACACACTCCACACACACTCTCCACACACACACACTACACACTCACACACACACACTCCCCACACACACACTCCACACACACACTCCAGACACCACACACACACACTCCAGACACTCCACACACACACTCCAAACACACACTCCACACACACACACACTCCCCACACTACACACACACACTCCATAAACACACTACACACACACACACACACACACTCCACACACACACTCCCCACACTCCACACACACACACTCCACACACACACTCCACACACACACACACACTCCCCACACACACACTCCACACTCCACACACACACTCCACACACACACTCCACACTCCACACACACACACTCCACACACACACTCCAAACACACACACTCCAAACACACACACACACTCACACTACACACTCCACACACACACTACACACACACTCACACTCCACACTCCACACACACACACTACACACTCCACACACACACACACACTCCCCACACACACACTCCACACACACTCCCCAAACACACACACACACACACACTCCACACACACTCCAAAAACACACTCCACACTCACACTACACACACACTCCACACACACACACTCCACACACACACACACACTCAAAAACACACTCCACACACACACTCCAAACACACACTCCACACACACACACACTACACACACACACTCCATAAACACACTGCACACACACACACACACACTCCACACACACACTCCCCACACACACTCCACACACACACTCCATACACACACACTCCACACACACACACACACACACTCCATACACACACACTCCACACACACACACACACACTCCACACACACACACACTCCATACACACACACTCCACACACACACACTCCAAAAACACACTCCACACACACACTCCAAACACACACTCCACACACACACACACTACACACACACACTCCATAAACACACTACACACACACCACACACACACACTCCACACACACACTCCACACACACACACTCCACACACACACACTACACACTCCACACACACACACTCCCCACACACACACTCCACCCACACTCCACACACGCACTCCCCACACACACACTCCACACACACACTCCACTCACACACACACTACACACTCCACACACACACACACTCCCCACACACACACTCCACCCACACACTCCCCACACACACTCCAAACACACACACACACTCCAAAAACACACTCCACACACTCACACTACACACTCCACACACACACTACACACACACTCACACTCCACACTCCACACACACACACTACACACTCCACACACACACACACACTCCCCACACACACACTCCACACACACTCCCCAAACACACACACACACACACTCCACACACACTCCAAAAACACACTCCACACTCACTCCACACACACACTCCACACACACACACACTACACACACACACTCCATAAACACACTGCACACACACACACACACACTCCACACACACACTCCCCACACACACTCCACACACACACACTCCACACACACACACACACACTCCATACACACACACTCCACACACACACACACACACTCCAAAAACACACTCCACACACACACTCCATAAACACACTACACACACACACACACACTCCACACACACACTCCCCACACACACACTCCACACACACACTCCACACACACACACTCCACACACACACTCCACACACACACACTACACACTCCACACACACACTCCACACACACACACTCCCCACACACACACTCCACACACACACTCCACCCACACTCCACACACGCACTCCCCACACACACACTCCACACACACACTCCACCCACACACTCCCCACACACACTCCACACACACACTCCAAACACACTCCAAAAACACACTCCACACACTCACACTCCACACACACACTACACACACACTCCACACACACTCCACCCACACACACACTCCCCACACACACACACTCCACACACACTCACTCCACACACACACTCCATACACACACTCCACACACACACACACACACTCCACACACTCACACTACACACACACTCCACACACACACACTCTCACTACACAGTCCACACACACACACTCCACACACACACACACTCCACACACACACACTCCACACACACACCACACACACACTCCCCACACACACACACTCCACACTCACACTCCACACACGACACACACACTCCACACACACACTACACACACACTCACACTCCACACACACACACTCCACACACACACTCTCCACACACACACTCACACTCCACACACACACTCCACACACACACACTACATACACACACTCCACACACACTCCCCACACACTCCACACACACACACACTCCACACACACACACACACACACACACTCCACACACACACTCACACACTCCATAAACACACTACACACACACACACTACACACACACACTCCACACACACTAACTCCACACACACTCTCCACACACACACACACCACACACTCCACACACACACACTCCACACACACACACTCCACACACACACTCCACAAACACACTCCACACACTCACACTACACTCCACACACACACACTACACACACACTCACACACTCCACACACACACACTCCACACACACTCCACACACACACTCTCACTACACAGTCCACACACACACACTCCACACACACACTCACACACTCCACACACACTCCACACACACACACTCCACACACACACTCCACACACACCACACACACTCCACACTCTCCACACACACACTATCCACACACACACTACACACTCACTCCACACACACACACTCCACACTCTCCACACACACACTCCACACACACACTCACTCCACACACACACACACTCCACACACTCCTCACACACACACACTCCACACACACACACTCCAAACACACACACACTCCACACACAACACACACACTCCACACACACACACTCTCCACACACACACACACTCCACACACACACACTCCTCACACACACACACTCCACACACACACACACTCCACACACAACACACACACTCCACACACACACACTCTCCACACACACACACACTCCACACACACACACCACACACACTCACACTACACACACATACTCCACACACACACACCACACACTCCATAAACACACTACACACACACACTCCACACACACACACTCCACACACACACTCCACACACACACACTCCACACACACACACACTCCACACACTCACACTACACACACACTCCACACACACACACTCCACACACACTCCACACACACACACACACTCCACACTCCACACACACTCTCACTACACAGTCCACACACACACACTCCACACACACACACTCCCCACACCCACACACACACTCCACACACACACTCTCCACACACACACACTCCACACACACACACACTCCACACACACACTCCACACACGCACACACTCCACACACACACTCCACACACACACACACTCCACACACACACTCCACACACACACACACTCCCCACACACTACACACACACACTCCATAAACACACTACACACACACACTCCACACACACACTCCCCACACACACTCCACACACACACTCCACACACACACACACTCCACACACACACTCCACCCACACTCCACACACACACACACTACACACACACTCAACACACACACTCCACACACACACACACACACACACACACACACACTCCAAAAACACACTCCACACACACACTCCAAACACACACTCCACACACACACACACTACACACACACACTCCATAAACACACTACACACACACACACTCCACACACACACTCCACACACACACTCCACACACTCCACACACACACTCCACACACACACACTCCCCACACACACACTCCACACACACTCCACCCACACTCCACACACACACTCCCCACACACACACTCCACACACACACTCCACACACACACACACTACACACTCCACACACACACACACTCCCCACACACACACTCCACACACACACTCCACCCACACACTCCCCACACACACACTCCACACACACACTCCAAACACACTCCAAAAACACACTCCACACACTCACACTACACACACGCTCCACACACACACACTCCACACACACACTCCACCCACACACACACTCCCCACACACACACACTCCACACACACTCACTCCACACACACACTCCATACACACACACTCCACACACACACTCCACACACACTCCAAAAACACACTCCACACACTCACACTACACACACACTCCACACACACACACACACACTCCACACACACACACCACACACACACTCCCCACACTCCCCACACACACTCACTCCACACACACACTACACACACACTCACACTCCACACATACACTACACACACACACACTACATACACACACTCCACACACACTCCCCACACACACTCCACACTCCACACACACACTCACACTACACACACACACTCCATAAACACACTACACACACACACTCCACACACACTACACACACACACACTCCACACACACTCTCCACACACACACACACCACACGCTCCACACACACACTCCACACACTCCACACACACACTCCACAGAGACACTCCACACACACTCACTACACACACTCCACACACACACACTCCACACACACACACACACACTCCACACACACACACTCCACACACACACTCTCACTACACAGTCCACACACACACACTCCACACACACACTCCCCACACCCACACACACACTCCACACACACACTCCCCACACCCACACACACACTCCACACACACACTCCACACACTCCGCACACACACACTCCACACACACACTCCAGACACTCCACACACACACTCCAAACACACTCCACACACACTACACACTCACACACTCCCCACACACACACACTCCACACACACACTCCACACACACACACTCCAAACACACACTCCACACACTCTCCACACAGACACTCCACACACACACTCCACACACACACACACACTCCCTCACACTCCACACACACACACACTACACACACTCCACTGCACACACACATACTCCACACACACACTCCATACACACACACTCCACACACACTCCAAAAACACACTCCACACACACACACACACACTCCACACTCCACACACACACACACTCCACACACACTCTCACTACACAGTCCACACACACACACTCCACACACACACACTCCCCACACCCACACACACTCCACACACACACACACTCCACACACACACACACACTCCACACACGCACTCCACACACTCCGCACACACACACTCCACACACACACTCCAGACACCACACACACACA
Source organism: Somniosus microcephalus (assembly GCF_052327205.1). Taxonomy (NCBI): domain Eukaryota; kingdom Metazoa; phylum Chordata; class Chondrichthyes; order Squaliformes; family Somniosidae; genus Somniosus; species Somniosus microcephalus. The sequence goes on from NW_028225179.1 coordinate 116,427,819, forward strand.
CTCCACAGACACTCCACACACACACTCCCCACACACTCACTCCATAAACACACTACACACACACCCACACACTACACACACACTCCACACACACACACTACACACTCCACACACACACACACTCCACACACACACACCCCACACACACTCCACACACACACTCTCCACACACACTCCACACACACACTCCATACACACACACTCCACACACTCACACTACACACACTCCACACTCCACACACACTCACCCACTCCACACTCCACACACTCCACACACACTCCACACACACACACCCCACACACACTCCACACACACACTCCACACACACTCACTCCACACACACTCACTCCATACACACACTCCACACACACACACTCCACACACGCACTCCACACACTCCGCACACACACTCCAGACACCACACACACACTCCAGACACTCCACACACACACACTCCACACACACACAAACTCCACACACACTCTCACTACACAGTCCACACACACACACTCCCCACACACTCACACACTACACACACACACTCCATAAACACACCACACACACTCCACACACACACTCCCCACACACACACTCCACACACACACTCCACACACACACACTACACAGTCCACACACACACTCCACACACACACTCCACACACACACTCCACCCACACTCCACACACGCACTCCCCACACACACTCCACACACACACTCCACACACACACACACTACACACTCCACACACACACTCCCCACACACACACTCCACACACACACTCCAAACACACTCCAAAAACACACTCCACACACTCACACTACACACACGCTCCACACACACACACTCCACACACACTCCACACTCCACACACACACACTCCCTACACACTCCACACACACACACTCCACACACACACTCCACACACACCCCACACTCCACCCACACACACACTCCCCACACACACACACTCCACACACACTCACTCCACACACACACTCCACACACACACACACACACTCCACACACACTCCACACACTCACACTACACACACACTCCACACACACACACACACACTCCACACTCCACACACACACTCTCACTACACAGTCCACACACACACACTCCACACACACACACTCCACACACACACCACACACACACTCCCCACACACACACACTCCACACTCACACTCCACACACGACACACACACTCCACACACACACACTCCACACACACACTCTCCACACACACACACTCCACACACACACTCACACTCCACACACACTCCACACACACACTCCACACACACACACTACATACACACACTCCACACACACTCCCCACACACACACACACACACTCCACACACACACACACACACTCCACACACACACTCCATAAACACACTACACACACACACTCCACACACTACACACACACACACTCCACACACACTCTCCACACACACACACACCACACTCCACACACACACACTCCACACACACACTCCAAACACACTCCACACACTCACACTACACTCCACACACACACACTACACACACACTCACACACTCCACACACACACACTCCACACACACTCCACACACACACTCTCACTACACAGTCCACACACACACTCCACACACACACTCACACACTCCACACACACTCCACACACACACACTCCACACACACACTCTCACTACAGTCCACACACACACACTCCACACACACACTCCACACACACCACACACACACACTCCACACACACACACACACTCCACACTCTCCACACACACTCCACACACACACTCACACTCCACACACACACACACTCCACACACACACTCCAAACACACACACACACTCCACACACACTCCACACACACTCTCCACACACACACACACTCCACACACACACACTCCACACACACACTACATACACACACTCCACACACACTCCCCACACACACTCACACTCCACACACATACTCCACACACACACACCACACACTCCATAAACACACTACACACACACACTCCACACACACACACTCCACACACACACTCCACACACACACACACTCCACACACACACACTCACACACTCACACTACACACACACTCCACACACACACACTCCACACACACCACACACACACACTCCACACACACACACTCCACACTCCACACACACTCTCACTACACAGTCCACACACACACACTCCACACACACACACTCCCCACACCCACACACACACTCCACACACACACTCTCCACACACACACACTCCACACACACACACTCCACACACACTCCACACACGCACACACTCCACACACACACTCCAGACACCACACACACACACTCCACAGACACTCCACACACACACTCCAAACACACACTCCACACACACACTCCACACACACACTCCCCACACACACTCCACACACACACACACTCCACACACACACCCACCCACACTCCACACACACACTCCCCACACACACACTCCACACACACACTCCACACACACACACACTACACTCCACACACACACACACTCCACACACACACTCCCCACACACACACTCCACACACACACTCCACCCACACACTCCCCACACACACTCCAAACACACACACTCCACACACACACACACTACACACACACTCACTCCACACACACACTCCACACACACACACACACACACACACACACTCCAAAAACACACTCCACACACACACTCCAAACACACACTCCACACACACACACACTACACACACACACTCCATAAACACACTACACACACACACACACACACTCCACACACACTCCCCACACACACACTCCACACACACACTCCACACACACACACTACACACACCACACACACACCACACACACACACCCCACACACACACTCCACACACACACTCCCCACACACACACTCCACACACACTCCACACACACACACACTACACACTCCACACACACACACACTCCCCACACACACACTCCACACACACACTCCACCCACACACTCCCCACACACACTCCACACACACACTCCAAAAACACACTCCACACACTCACACTACACACACGCTCCACACACACACACTCCACACACACACTCCACCCACACACACACTCCCCACACACACACACTCCACACACACTCACTCCACACACACACTCCATACACACACACTCCACACACACACACTCCACACACACTCCAAAAACACACTCCACACACTCACACTACACACACACACCACACACACACTCCCCACACTCACACACTCCACACTCACACTCACTCCACACACACACTACACACACACTCACACTCCACACACACACTCCACACATACACTACACACACACTCTCCACACACACACACTCCACACACACACTCACACTCCACACACACTCCACACGCACACACTCCACACACACTCCCCACACACACACTCACACTACACACACACACTCCATAAACACACTACACACACACACACTCCACACACACTCTCCACACACACACACCACACACTCCACACACACACTCCACACACACACTCCACAGAGACACTCCACACACACTCACTACACACACTCCACACACACACACTCCACACACACACACAACACACACTCCATACACACACACTCCACACACACACACTCCACACACACACTCTCACTACACAGTCCACACACACACACTCCACACACACACTCCCCACACCCACACACACACTCCACACACACACTCCACACACACACTCCCCACACCCACTCCACACACACACTCCACACACTCCGCACACACACACTCCACACACACACTCCAGACACTCCACACACACACTCCAAACACACTCCACACACACTACACACTCCACACTCCACGCACACACACTCCCCACACACACACACTCCACACACACACACACACTCCACACACACAACACACACCACACACACACTCCACACACACACTCCACACACACACACACACTCCCTCACACTCCACACACACACACACTACACACACTCCACTGCACACACACATACTCCACACACACACTCCATACACACACACTCCACACACACTCCAAAAACACACTCCACACACACACACACACACACTCCACACTCCACACACACACACACTCCACACACACTCTCACTACACAGTCCACACACACACACTCCACACACACACACTCCCCACACCCACACACACTCGACACACACACACACACTCCACACACACACACACACTCCACACACGCACTCCACACACTCCGCACACACACTCCACACACACACTCCAGACACCACACACACACACTCCACAGACACTCCACACACACACTCCCCACACACTCACTCCATAAACACACTACACACACACCCACACACTACACACACACTCCACACACACACACTACACACTCCACACACACACACACTCCACACACACACACTCCACACACACTCCATACACACACACTCCACACACTCACACTACACACACTCCACACTCCACACACACTCACCCACTCCACACTCCACACACTCCACACACACACTCCACACACACACACTCCACACACACACTCCAAACACACACACACACTCCACACACACTCACTCCACACACACTCACTCCATACACACACACTCCACACACACACACTCCACACACGCACTCCACACACTCCGCACACACACTCCAGACACCACACACACACTCCAGACACTCCACACACACTCCAAACACACACAAACTCCACACACACACTCTCACTACACAGTCCACACACACACACTCCACACACACACACTCCCCACACACTCACACACTCCACACACACTCCACACACACTCCATACACACACACTCCACACACTCACACTACACACACTCCACACTCCACACACACTCACCCACTCCACACTCCACACACTCCACACACACACTCCACACACACACACTCCACACACACACTCCACACACACTCACTCCACACACACTCACTCCATACACACACACTCCACACACACACACTCCACACACGCACTCCACACACTCCGCACACACACTCCAGACACCACACACACACACTCCAGACACTCCACACACACTCCAAACACACACTCCACACACACACACTCCACACACACACAAACTCCACACACACACTCTCACTACACAGTCCACACACACACACTCCACACACACACACTCCCCACACACTCACACACTACACACACACACTCCATAAACACACCACACACACCACACACACACTCCCCACACACACACTCCACACACACACTCCACACTCCACACACACTCCACACACACTCCACACACACACTCCACCCACACACTCCACACACACACTCCACACACACACACCACACACACACTCCCCACACACACACTCCACACACACACTCCAAACACACTCCAAAAACACACTCCACACTCACGCTCCACACACACACACTCCACACACACACTACACACTCCACACACACTCCACACACACACACTCCACACACACTCCACACACACCCCACACACACTCCACCCACACACACACTCCACACACACTTCACACTCCACACACACACTCTCACTACACAGTCCACACACACACTCCACACACACTCACTCCACACACACACACACACACTCCACACACACTCCAAAAACACACTCCACACACTCACACTACACACACACTCCACACACACACTCCACACACACACTCTCACTACACAGTCCACACACACACTCCACACACACACTCCACACACACACACTCCCCACACACACACACTCCACACTCACACTCCACACACGAACTCCACACACACACACCACACACACACACACTACACACACACACACTCACACTCCACACACACCACACACACTCCACACACACACTACACACACACACTCTCCACACACACACTCCACACACACACTCACACTCCACACACACACTCTCCACACACTACACACACACTCCACTCCACACACACACTCACACTACACACACATACTCCACACACACACACCACACACACTCCATAAACACACTACACACACACACAGACTCCACACACACTCTCCACACACACACACCACACACTCCACACTAACTCCACACACACACACTCCACACTCCACGCACACTCCACACACACACTCCACACACACACACACACTCCAAACACACTCCACAGAGACACTCCACACACACACTCCAAACACACACACTCCACACACACACACTGCACACACTCCACACACACTCCACACACACACACACTCCACACACACACTCCATACACACACACTCCATACACACACACTCCACACACACACTCCACACACACACTCCCCACACCCACACACACACTCCACACACACACTCCACACACACACTCCCCACACCCACACACACACTCCACACACACACACTCCACACACTCCGCACACACACACTCCACAGACACACTCCAGACACCACACACACACACTCCAGACACTCCACACACACACTCCAAACACACTCCACACACACTACACACTCCACGCACACACACTCCCCACACACACACTCCACACACACACACTCCACACACACACACTCCAAACACACTCCACACACACACACACACACACTCCCTCACACTCCACACACACACTACACACACTCCACTACACACACACATACCCACACACACACTCCATACACACACACTCCACACACACTCCAAAACACACTCCACACACACACTCCACACACACACACTCCACACCCACACACACACACTCTCACTACACAGTCCACAAACACACACTCCACACACACACTCCACACACACACTCCCCACACCCACACACACACACCACACACACACCACACACTCCACACACACTCTCCACACACACCACACACACCACCACACACACACACTCCACACACACGCACACACACACACACTCACTCCACACACTCCGCACACACACACTCCACACACACACTCCAGACACCACACACACACTCCACAGACACTCCACACACACACTCCACACACCACTCCCCACACACTCACTCCATAAACACACTACCACCACACCCACACACAACACACACACCCACACACCCACACTCCACACACACACACCCACACACACACACTCCCACACACACTCCACACACACTCCAAAACACACTCCACACACACACACCCACCCACACTCCACACACACACACCCCACACACACCCCACCACACTCCACACACACACACTCCACACACTCCACACACACTCCACACACACCACCCAACACACACACACTCCACACACCACTCCACACACACACTCCAACACACACACTCCACCACACACACACCCACACACTCACCACACACTCCACACACACCTCCACACACACACACTCCACACTCACACACACCCCAACACACACCCACACACACTCACACTCCACACACACAAACTCCACACACACACCCACACACCTCACACCCACCCACACACACACCCCACACACACCCACACACACACACCTCCACACACACACTCCACACACCACCCACACACACACACACACACACACACTCCACACACACACTCACACTCCACACACACTCCACACTCCCACACACACACACCCACACACACACACTCACACACACACACCCACACACACACCACACACACACACTCCACACACACACACTCCACACACACCACACACACTCCACACACACACACACTCCCACACACACCACACACACACACACTACACACACACCCACACACACTCCACACACTCCCCACACACACACTCCACACACACACTCACACTACACACACATACTCCACACACACACCACACACACACACTCCAAAACACACACACACACACACACAACACACACACTCTCCACACACACACACTACACACACACACACACTCCAACACACACACACTCCACACTCCACACACACTCCAAACACACACACACACTCACACTCCACACACACTCCAAAACACACTCCACACACTCACACTCCACACACACACACTCCACACACACACACTCCCACTACACAGACCACACACACTCCACACACACACACTCCAGACACCACACACACACACTCCACTCCCACTACACAGTCCACACACACTCCACACACACACACTCCAGACACCACACACACACACTCCACAGACACTCCACACACACTCCAAACACACACACTACACTCCACACTCCACACACACACACTCCACACACACACACTCAACACACACACTACACACACACTCCACACACACACACACCACACTCTCCACACACCACACACACTCCACAGAGACACTCCACACACACTCCACACACACACACACACACTCACACACACCACACACACTCTCCACACTCCACACACACCACACACTCTCCACACTCTCACTACACAGTCCACACACACACACTCCACACACACACTCTACACACACTCCACACACACACACTCCACACACTCACACTCACACTCCACACACACTCCACACATACACTCCATAAACACACTACACACACTCCACACACACACTCAGACTCCACACACACACACACACACACACACACACTCCACACACACACTCCACACACACTCTCCACACACACACACTCCACACACACACACTCCACACACACTCCAAACACACTCTCCACACACCACACACACTCCACAGAGACACTCCACACACACACTCCAAACACACACTCCAAACACACACTCCACACACACACCACACACTCACACTACACACACTCCACACACACACTCCACACACACACACTCCTCACACAACACACACACTCCACACACAACACACACACTCCACACACACACACTCCACACACACACACACTACATACACACTCCACACACACTCCACACACACACACTCCACACACACACACAGTACATACACACTCCACACACACTCCACACACACACACTCCACACACACTCCAAAAACACACTCCACACACTCACACGACACACACTCCACACTCACTCCACACACACACTCTCCACACTCCACACACACACACACACTCCCCACACCCACACACACTCCACACACTCCACAGACACTCCACACACACACTCCACACACACACACACTCCATAAACACACTACACACACACTCACACACTCCCCACACACACACTCCCCACACACACACTCCACACACACACACTCCACACACACACCCCCCACACACACACACACACCAAAAACACACTCCACACACACACACTACACACACTCCACACACACACACACACTCTCCACACACACACACTCCACACACACACACACACTCCACACCACACACACACACTCCAAACACACACTCCACACACACACACGCTCCACACTCCACACACACTCCAAACACACACACACACTCCACACACACACACTCCACACACACACTCCACACACACACACTCCACACACACACTCCACACACACTCCAAAAACACACTCCACACTCACACTCCACACACACACACACACTCCACACACACACACTCCACACACACACTCTCACTACAGTCCACACACACACACGCCCCACACCCACACACACACTCACACTCCACACACACACACACTCCACACACACACACTCACACACTCCACAGACACTCCACACACACACTCCAAACACACACACTACACTCCACACTCCACGCACACACTCCACACACACACACTCCACACACACACACTACACACACACTCCACAGAGACACTACACACACACACACACACACACTGCACACACACACACACACACTCCACACACACTACACACACACTCTCCACACTCCACACACACTCCACACACTCTCCACACTCCACACACACACTCTCACTACACAGTCCACACACACACTCCCCACACCCACACTCCACACGCACACTCTACACACACTCCACACACACACTCCACACACACACTCCATAAACACACTACACACACACACACACACTACACACACACACACTCCACACACACACACACACTCCACACACACTCCACACACACACACACACTCACACACACACACACACACTCTCCACACACTCTCCACACACACACTCCACACACACACTACACACACACTCCAAACACACACCACACTCTCCACACACCACACACACTCCACAGAGACACTCCACACACACACTCCACACACACTCCACACTACACACACACTCTCCACACACACACACACTCCACACACACACACACTACATACACACTCCACACACACTCCACACTCCACACACACTACACACACTCTCCACACACACACACACACTCCACACACACACACTCCACACACACACACTCCACACACACACACTCCACACACACACACACTCCATACACACACACTCCACACACACTCCAAAAACACACTCCACACACTCACACTACACACACTCACACTACACACACTCCACACTCACACTCTCCACACTCCACACACACACACACTCCACACACACACTCTCCACACACACACACACCACACACTCCACAGACACTCCACACACACTCTCCAAACACACACACTCCATAAACACACTCCACACACACTCCAAAAACACACTCCACACACTCACACTACACACACTCACACTACACACACTCCACACTCACACTCTCCACACTCCACACACACACACTCCCCACACCCACACACACACTCCACACACACACTCTCCACACACACACACACCACACACTCCACAGACACTCCACACACACACTCCAAACACACACACTCCATAAACACACTACACACACACTCCACACACACACACTCCCCACACACACACACTCCACACTCACACACTCCACACACGCACTCCACACACACACTCCAGACACCACACACACACACTCCACACACACACTCCAAACACACACTTCACACACCACAAACACACTACACACACACTACACACACTCCCCACACACACACTCCACACACACACACACTCCACACACACTCCACACACACACCAAAAACACACTCCACACACACACGCACTCCACACACGCACACTCCACACACACTCCAGACACCACACACACACTCCAGAGACACTCCACACACACACTCCAAACACACACTCCACACACACTCACACAGCACACACTCCATAAACACACTACACACACACTACACACACACACTCCACACACACACACACTCTCCACACACACACACACCACACACTCCACAGACACTCCACACACACACTCCAAACACACACACTCCATAAACACACTACACACACTCCACACACACTCCCCACACACACTCCACACACACACCCCCCACACACACACACACACTCCACACACACACACACACACACACACACACTCCACACACACCAAAAACACACTCCACACTCACACACTCCACACACGCACTCCACACACTCCGCACACACACACTCCAGACACCACACACACACACTCCACAGAGACACTCCACACACACACTCCAAACACACACTTCACACACCACAAACACACTACACACACACTACACACACTCCCCACACACACACTCCACACACACACTCCACACACACACACACTCCACACACACACCAAAAACACACTCCACACACACACGCACTCCACACACACTCCAGACACCACACACACACTCCAAACACACACTCCACACACACTCACACAGCACACACTCCATAAACACACTACACACACACACTCCACACACACACACACACACCACACACACTCCCCACACACACTCCACCCACACACTCCACCCACACACACACTCCACCCACACACACACTCCACCCACACACACACTCCACCCACACACACACTCCACCCACACACACTCCACACACACACACTCCACACACACACACTCCACACACACACACACTACACACACACTCTCCACACACACACACTCCACACACACACACACTCTCCACACACACACACACTCTCCACAGAGACACTCCACACACACACTCCAAACACACACACACACTCCACACACAATACAATACAATACAAATCGCTTTATTGGCATGATAAGGTACATCTTATGTTGCCAAAGCATCAAAATACATTTATGGTTGAACACATAAACGCGGTTCCATTCATACAGTGTATAAACAGGTATATCCCTGAGTTTATAAATATATTTTCGCCTTGTTTATATATACTCTTGTCTTAGTTTACTGGTTGTCCCTCTGTTGATGGCAAGCTGTAACATAGTGTGCCGCCAGTGTTACACAGCTTCTCTCCTCCCCCAGTCGGAATGGGAGTTTTTGGTTGTCAATCAGATTTCTGAATTCAGGGCATATTTGTGAGAATTTTTGATAGAAATTCTCTCTGATGCCCTGATATTTTCCACAGGCTGTGAGGAAGTGCATCTCTGTCTCAACTACTCCCTGACACACACACACTCCACACACACACACACACACACACACACACATACACACACTCCACACACACACACACACACACTCCACAGAGACACTCCACACACACTCCAAACACTCACACTGCACATACTCCCCACACACACTCCCCACACACACACACTCCACACACACACACACACACTCCACACACACACTACACACACAACACACACACACAGCACACACACACTACACACACACTCTCCACACACACACACACTCCACACACACACACACTCCACACACACTCACACAGACTCCACACACACACACTCCACACACACACACACTCCACACACCACTCACACACACACTCTCCACACACACACACACTCTCCACACACACACACTCCACACACACACTACACACACTCCACACACACTCCAAACACACACACACTCCACACACACAACTCTCCACACACACACTCCACAGAGACACTCCACACACACACTCCACACACACACACACACACACACACACACGCCACACTCACACACTCCACACACAACACACACTCCACACACACTCCCCACACACACACACTCCACACACACACACTCACTCCACACACACTCCATAAACACACTACACACACACACTACACACACACACTCACACAGACTCCACACACACTCCCCACACACACACACTCCACACTACACACACCACACTCCACACCACACACACTCCACACACACACTCCACACACACACACACACACACACTCCACACACACACTCTCACTACACAGTCCACACACACACACTCCACACACCCACACACACTCTCCACACACACACACACTCCACACACACTCCACAGAGACACTCCACACACACACACACTCCACACACACACTACACACACACACTCCAAACACACACACTCCACACACACACTCCACACACACACTCTCCACACTCCACACTCCACACACACACTCCACACACACACTCCACACACACACGCACTCCACACACTCCGCACACACACTCCACACACCACACACACTCCACAGACACTCCACACACACACTCCAAACACACACACACACTCCCCACACACTCACACACACTCCATAAACACACTACACACACACATACTCCACACACACACACACTCCCCACACACACTCCACACACACACACTCCACACACACACTCCACACACACACCACCCACACACACACTCCACATACACACACTCCCCACACACACACTCCACACTCACACTCCACACTCCACACACACACACACACACACACTCCACACCAAACACACACACACTCCACACACACACTCCACACACACACACTACACACACACTCCACACACACACTCACTACACAGTCCACCCACACACACTCTCCACACACACACACACTCCACACACACACACACTCCACACACACACACACACTCACTCCACACACTCACTCCAGACACCACACACACACACTCCACAGAGACACTCCACACACACACTCCACACACACACTCCCCACACACTCACCACACACACACTCCACACACACACTCCCCACACACACACTCCACACACACACCCCACACACACTCCACACTCCACACACAATCTACACACACACACTCCACACACTCACACTCCACACACACACACTCCACACACACACACTCCACACACACTCACACTCCACACACACACACACTCCACACACACACACTCCACACACACACACACACACACTCCACACACACACTACACACACAACACACACACACTCCACAGAGACACTCCACACACACTCCAAACACACACACACACACTCCAGAGACACTCCACACACACACCACACACACACACTCCACACACACACACTCCACAGAGACACTCCACACACACTCACACACTCCACACACACAAACACACACACTCCACACACACCCACACACTCCACACACCCACACACCCCACACACACACTCCACACACACACACACACACACTCCACAGAGACACTCCACAGAGACACTCCACACACACACTCCAAACACACACTCACACTACACACACATACTCCCCACACACACTCCCCACACACACACTCCACACACACACTCCACACATACTCTCCACACACACTCCACACATACACACTCCACACACAAACACACTCCACAGACACACTCCACACACACACACTCCAAACACACACTCCACACACACACACTCTCCACACACACACTCACACTCCACACACACACACCACACACACTCCACAGAGACACTCCACACACACACTCCACACACACTCACACACTACACACACATACTCCATAAACACACTACACACACACTACACACTCCACACACACACACACTCCACACACACACACTCCAGAGACACGCCACACACACTCCAAACACACACACACACTCCACACACTCACTCCACACACACACTCCACGCACACACACTCCACGCACACACACTCCACGCACACACACTCCACGCACACACTCCACGCACACACTCCACGCACACACACTCCACACACACACACACTCCATAAACACACTACACACACACACACCACACACACACGCCACACACACTCCACACACACTCCACACACACCCCACACACTCCACACACACACACTCACTCCACACACACTCCATACACACACACTCCACACACACTCCAAAAACACACTCCACACACTCACACTACACACACACACACTCCACACACACACTCTCCACACACACACACTACACACACACATACTTCCCACACACTCCACACACACACACTCACTCCACACACACACCCCACACACACACTCCACCCACACACACTCCACCCACACACACACCCCACCCACACACTCCACCCACACACACTCCCCACACACACTCCCCACACACACACACTCCACACACACACACTCTCCACACACACTCCACACACACACACTCCACACTCACACACTACACACACACTCCAGAGACACTCCACACACACACTCCAAACACACACACACACACTCCACACACAACGCACTCCACACACCCACACACCCCACACACACACACACTCCACACACACACACTACACACACACTCCACACACACACCACAGAGACACTCCACACACACTCCACACACACACACACTCCACACACACTACACACACACACTCCAAACACACACACGCACTCCACACACACACTCCACACACACACTCTCCACACACACACACTCCACACACACACTCCACACACTCCGCACACACACTCCAGACACCACACACACTCCACAGACACTCCACACACACACTCCAAACACACACTCCACACACACACACACACTCCCCACACACTCACACACCACACACACTCCATAAACACACTACACACACACACACTCACTCCCCACACACTCCACACACACACACACTCCACACACACACACACACACACACACACTCCACACACACACACTCCACACACACTCCACACACACACTCCACACACACACACTCCACACACACACACACTCCACACACACACACTCCACACACACTCCACACTCCACACACACTCCACACTCCACACACACTCCACACTCCACACACACACTCCACACACACACACTCCACACCAAACACACACACACTCCACACACACACTCCACACACACACACTACACACACACTCACACACACTCCACACTCCACACTCCACACACACACTCCACACACACACTCTCACTACACAGTCCACCCACACACACTCTCCACACACACACACTCCACACACTCCACACACACACACACACTCACTCCACACACTCACTCCAGACACCACACACACACACTCCAGAGACACACCACACACACTCCACACACACACTCCCCACACTCACCACACACACACTCCACACACACACTCCCCACACACACACTCCACACACACACCCCACACACACTCCACACTCCACACACAATCTACACACACACACTCCACACACTCACACTCCACACACACACACTCCACACACACACACTCCACACACACACACACACACTCCACACACACACACTCCACACACACACACTCCACACACACACACTCCACAGAGACACTCCACACACACACCACACACACACACACACACACACACACACACTCCACACACACACTCTCCACACACACACACCAGAGACACTCCACACACACTCCAAACACACACACACACACTCCACACACTCCACAGAGACACTCCACACACACACCACACACTCCACACACATACACTCCGCAGAGACACTCCACACACACTCACACACTCCACACACACAAACACACACACACCCACACACTCCACACACCCCACACACACACTCCACACACACACACACACACACTCCACAGAGACACTCCACACACACACTCCAAACACACACTCACACTACACACACATACTCCCCACACACACTCCCCACACACACACTCCACACACACACACACACTCCACACATACTCTCCACACACACACTCCACACATACACACTCCACACACAAACACACTCCACAGACACACTCCACACACACACACTCCAAACACACACTCCACACACACACTCCACACACTCACACTCCACACACACACACTCCACACACACTCCACACACACACACACCACACACACACACTCCACAGAGACACTCCACACACACACTCCACACACACACTCTCCACACACACACACACCACACACACACTCACACACTACACACACATACTCCATAAACAAACTACACACACACTACACACACACACACACTCCACACACACACACACACACTCCAGAGACACGCCACACACACTCCAAACACACACACACACTCCACACACTCACTCCACACACACACACTCCACGCACACACACTCCACGCACACACACTCCACGCACACACTCCACGCACACACTCCACGCACACACACTCCACGCACACACACAAACACACACTCTCCACACACACTCCATAAACACACTACACACACACACACCACACACACACGCCACACACACTCCACACACACACTCCACACACACCCCACACACTCCACTACACACACACACACACACACTCACTCCACACACACTCCATACACACACACTCCACACACACTCCAAAAACACACTCCACACACTCACACTACACACACACACACTCCACACTCACACACTACACACTCCACACACACATACTCCCCACACACTCCACACACACACACTCACTCCACACACACACCCCACACACACACTCCACCCACACACACTCCACCCACACACACACCCCACCCACACTCTCCACCCACACACACTCCCCACACACACTCCCCACACACACACTCCACACACACACACTCTCCACACACTCCACACACACACACTCCACACCCCACACACACACACACACTCCACACACACACACTACACACACTCCCCACACACACACTCCACACCCACACACACACTCCACACACACTCCCCACACACACTCCCCACACACACTCCACACACACACACTCCACACACACTCCACACACACTCCCCACACACACACTACACACTCACACTCCAAACACACACACACACTCCCCACACACACACTCACTCCACACACACTCCACACACACGCACTCCATAAACACACTACACACTACACACACTCCACACACACACTCCAGAGACACGCCACACACACACTCCAAACACACACACTCCACACACACACACTCACTCCACACACACTCCACACACACGCACTCCACACACACACCCTCTCCACACACACCACACTCCATAAACACACTACACACACATCCTCCACACACACACACACTCCATAAACACACTGCACACACTCCACACACTCCAACTACACACACACTACACACACTCCACACACACACGACCACACACACTCCCCACACACACACACACACACTCCACACACACACTCACACACACTCCCACACTCCCACACACTCCACACACACACTCCATACACTCACACTACACACACACACTACACACACACACACACCACACACACTCCATAAACACACTACACACACATCCTCCACACACACACTCCACACACGCACTCCACACACACACACTCCAGACACCACACACACACACTCCACAGAGACACTCCACACACACTCTCACTCCCCACACACTCACACACTCCACACACACTCCATAAACACACTACACACACACACACACTACACACACTCCACACACACACCACACACACACACTCCACACACACACACACACTCCACACACACACTACACACACACTCCACACACACACACACACCCCACACACACACACTACACACACACTCCACACACAAACTCCACACACACACACACTCCACACACAAACTCCACACACACACACACTCCACACACACACTACACACACACTCCCCACACACACACACACACTCACACACTACACACACATACTCCATAAACACACTACACACTACACACACACTCCACACACACACACTCCACACACACACACACTCCACACACACGCACTCCACACACACACACACACGCCACACACAGTACACACACACACTACACACACTCCACGCACACTCCACACACACACACTCTCCACACACACCACACACACTCCATAAACACACTACACACACACTCCAACTACACACACACACCACACACACTCCACACACTACACACTCCCCACACACACTCCACACACACACACTCCACACACACACTCCCCACACACCACACACTCCACAGAGACACTCCAAACACACACTCCACTCAAACTCCACACACACACACCACACACACACACTCCCCACACACACACACACACTCACACACATACTCCACACACACACACTCCACACACACTCCACACACACACACACACTCCACACACACACTCCACACACACACACAAGCACTCCACACACACTCCACGCACACTCCACGCACACACACTCCACGCACACACACTCCACGCACACACACTCCACGCACACACACTCCACGCACACACACTCCACGCACACACACTCCACACACACACACTCCACACACACTCCACACACACACACACCACACACGCACTCTCCACACGCACTCCACACGCACACTCCACACGCACACTCCACACGCACACACACTCACTCTCCACACACACCACACACACTCCATAAACACACTACATACACACCACACACACACACGCCACACACACACTCCACAGAGACACTCCACACACACACTCCACACACACACTCCACACACACACTCCACACACACACACCACGCACACACACTCCCCACACACACACTCCACACACACACTACACACACACACACACTCACACACACACACTCCCCACACACACACTCCATAAACACACACACACACTCCACACACACACACTCCACACACACACTCACACTCTCCACACACACACACTCCAAACACACACACACACCACACACTCCACAGAGACACTCCACACACACACTCCAAACACACACTCCATAAACACACTACACACTCCACACACACACACTCCACACACACACTCCACACACACACTCCAGAGACACGCCACACACACACACACTCCACACACACACACACTCCACACACACACACACACTCACTCCACACACTCACTCCAGACACCACACACACACACTCCAGAGACACTCCACACACACTCCACACACACACTCCACACACACACCCCACACACACTCCACCCACACACACTCCACCCACACACACTCCACACACACACACTCCACGCACACACACTCCACGCACACACACTCCACACACACTCACACTCCACACACACACACTACACACACACACTCCACACTCCACACACACACACTCCACAGAGACACTCCACACACACACCACACACACACACACACTCCACACACTCCACAGAGACACTCCACACACACACCACACACACACACTCCACACACACACACTCCACAGAGACACTCCACACACACTCCAAACACACACACACACTCCACACACACACCCACACACTCCACACCCACACTCCACACACACACTCCACACACACACACTCCACAGAGACACTCCACACACACACTCCAAACACACACTCACACTACACACACATACTCCCCACACACACTCCCCACACACACTCCACACATACTCTCCACACACACACTCCACACATACACACTCCACACACAAACACACTCCACAGACACACTCCACACACACACACTCCAAACACACACACTCCAAACACACACTCTCCACACACACACTCACACTCCACACACACACACTCCACACACACACACTCCACAGAGACACTCCACACACACACTCTCCACACACACACTCACACACTACACACACATACTCCATAAACACACTACACACACTACACACTCCACACACACACACACTCCACACACTCACTCCACACACACACACTCCACGCACACACTCCACGCACACACACTCCACGCACACACACTCCACGCACACACTCCACGCACACACACTCCACGCACACACACTCCACGCACACACACTCCACGCACACACACTCCACGCACACACACTCCACACACACACAAACACACACACTCACACACTCACACACTCTCCACACACACCACACACACTCCATAAACACACTACACACACACACACCACACACACACACGCCACACACTCCACACACACACTCCACACACACCCCACTCCACACACACACACTACACACACTCACTCCACACACACACTCCATACACACACACTCCACACACTCCAAAAACACACTCCACACACTCACACTACACACACACACACTCCACACTCACACACTCCCCACACACACACTACACACTCCACACACACATACTCCCCACACACTCCACACACACACACTCACTCCACACACACACCCCACACACACTCCACCCACACACACTCCACCCACACACACACCCCACCCACACACTCCACCCACACACACTCCCCACACACACTCCCCACACACACACTCCACACACACACTCTCCACACACACACACTCCACACTCACACACTACACACACTCCACACACACACTCCAGAGACACTCCACACACACACTCCAAACACACACACACACACTCCACACACAACGCACTCCACACACCCACACACCCCACACACACGCACTCCACACACACACACTACACACACACTCCACACACACTCCACAGAGACACTCCACACACACACTCCCCAAACACACACACTCCACACCCACACTCCCCACACACACACTCCACACACACACACTCCACACACACTCCCCACACACACACTACACACTGCACACACACACACACTCCAAACACACACACACACTCCCTCCATAAACACACTACACACTGCACACACACACACACTCCACACACACACTCCAGAGACACGCCACACACACACTCCAAACACACACACACACTCACTCCACACACACTCCACACACACACCCTCTCCACACACACCACACACTCCATAAACACACTACACACACATCCTCCACACACACACACCACACACACACTCCATAAACACACTACACACACTCCACACACACTACACACACTCCACACACACACGACCACACACACTCCCCACACACACACACACACACTCCACACACAAACTCCACACACACACTCCACACACACACACACTACACACTCCACACACACACTCACACACACTCACACTACACACACACACTCCACACACACTCCATAAACACACTACACACACATCCTCCACACACACACTCCACACACGCACTCCACACACACACACTCCAGACACCACACACACACACTCCACACACACTCCACACACACACTCACTCCCCACACACTCTCACACTCCACACACACTCCATAAACACACTACACACACTCCACACACACACTCCACACACACACCACACACACACTCCACACACACACTCCACACACTCCAAACACACACACACACTCCACACACCACACACACACACACACTCCACACACACACTCCACACACACACTCCACAGAGACACTCCACACACTCCACACACACTCCACACACACACTCTCCACACACACACACACACTCCCCACACACACTCCATAAACACACTACACACTACACACACACTCCACACACACACACACTCCACACACACACTCTCCACACACACACACACTCACTCCAGAGACACGCCACACACACACTCACTACACACACTCCACACACACGCACTCCACACACACACACACTCCACACACAGTACACACACACTACACACACTCCACATACACTCCACACACACACACTCTCCACACACACCACACACACTCCATAAACACACTACACACATCCTCCACACACACACACACTCCATAAACACACTACACACACACTCCAACTACACACACACACCACACACACTCCACACACTACACACTCCCCACACACACTCCACACACACACACACACACCACACACTCTCCACACACCACACACTCCACAGAGACACTCCACACTCAAACTCCACACACACACACCACACACACACACTCCCCACACACACACACACTCCACACACACACTCACACACATACTCCACACACACACACTCCACACACACACACACACACTCCACACACACACTCCACACACACACACACACACTCCACAAACACACTCCACACACACGCACTCCACACACACACTCCACACACACTCCACACACACACTCCACACACACACACTCCACGCACACACACTCCACACACACACACTCCACACCACACACACTCCACACCACACACACTCCACACCACACACACTACACACGCACTCTCCACACGCACACTCCACACGCACACTCCACACGCACACACACTCTCCACACACACCACACACACTCCATAAACACACTACACACACACCACACACACACGCCACACACACACTCCACAGAGTCACTCCACACACACACTCCACACACAAACTCCACACACACACACTCCACACACACACACCACGCACACACACTCCCCACACACACACTCCACACACACACACTCCATAAACACACACACACACACACTCCACACACACACTCACACACACTCCCCACACACACACACTCCACACACACACACTCCATAAACACACTACACACACACACACACTCCACACACACTCCCCACACACACACACTCCCCACACACACACTCCATAAACACACTACACACACACACACACTCCACACACACTCCCCACACACACACACTCCACACACACACTACACTCCACACACACACACTCCACACACACACTCTCCACACACACACACTCCAAACACACACACACACCACACACTCCACAGAGACACTCCACACACACACTCCCCACACACACTCCATAAACACACTACACACTCCACACACACACACTCCACACACACACTCCAGAGACACGCCACACACACACACTCCACACACACACACCACACACACACTCCCCACACACACTCCATAAACACACTACACACTCCACACACACACACTCCACACACACACTCCAGAGACACGCCACACACACACACACTCCACACACACAAACTCCACGCACACACTCCACGCACACACACTCCACGCACACACACACTCCACACACACACACACACTCCACACACACTCCACACACACTACACACGCACACTCCACACGCACACACACTCACTCTCCACACACACCACACTCCATAAACACACTACACACACACCACACACACACACACGCCACACACACACTCCACACACAACCACACACACCCCACACACACACACACTCCACACTACACTCCACACACACACTCCATACACACACACTCCACACACTCCAAAAACACACTCCACACACTCACACTACACACACACACTCCACACTCCACACACATCCACACACTCCACACACACACACTACACACTCCACACACACTCCACACACTCACACTCCACACACACACACCCCACACACACACACTCCACCCACACACACTCCCCACACACACACTCCACACACACACACACTCTCTACACTCACACTCCACACACACACACTCCACACTCCACACACACACACTCCACACTCACACACTACACACACTCTCCACACACACACACTCCACAGACACTCCACACACACACTGCACACACAACACACACACTCCACACACACTCCCCACACACACTCCCCACACACACACTCCACACACACTCCACAGAGACACTCCACACACACTCCCCAAACACACACACTCCACACACACACACATACTCCCCACACACACTCCCCACACACACACTCCACACACACACACTACACACTCCACACACACACACTCCACACTCCACACACACACTACACACACACTCCACACACACACTCCACACACAAACTCCACACACACACTCCCCACACACACTCCATAAACACACTACACACACACACACACTCCACACACACTCCCCACACACACACACTCCACACTCCACACACACACACTCCACACACACACACTCCACACACACACTACACACACACACACTCCAAACACACACACACACCACACACTCCACAGACACTCCACACACACACTCCAAACACACAAACTCCACACACACACACACACACACTCCACACACACACACCCCACACACACTCCATAAACACACTACACACTCCACACACACACACTCCACACACACACACTACACACACACACACACTCCACACACACACACTCCACACACACACACTACACACAACACACACACTCCACACACACTCACTCCACACACACACACACTCCACACACACACACACTCCACACACACTCCACACATACACACACACTCCACACACACACACTCACACTCACACACACTCCCCACACACACACTCACACTCCACACACACACACTCCACACACTCACTACACACACACTCCACACACACACTCACACCACACACTCTCCACACACCACACACACTCCACAGAGACACTCCACACACACTCCACACACACACACACACTCCACACACAACACACACACACTCCCCACACACACACTCCACACACACACTCACACACACTCCCCACACACACACACTCCACAGACACACTCCACACACACACTCCACACACACACCACACTCTCCACACACCACACACACACTCCACAGAGACACTCCACACACACACTCCAAACACACAAACTCCACACACTCCACACACACTCCAAACACTCCACACACACTCACTCCACACACACACACACTCCACACACACACACACTCTCCACACACACACACACACACTCCACACACACACCACACACACTCCATAAACACACTACACACACATCCTCCACACACACACACCACACACACTCCATAAACACACTACACACACACACACTCCACACACTCTCCACACACACACACACACACTACACACACTCCACACACACGCCACACACACAACCCACACACACACACTCCACACACAAACTCCACACACACACTCCACACACACACACACACTCCACACACACATACACACTCCACACACACACACTACACACTACACACACACACTACACACACTCCACACACATACTCACTCCACACACACACTCCATACACGCTCCAAAAACACACTCCACACTACACACACACACACTCCACACACACACACTCCACACACACACACACTCCACACACACACACTCACTCTCCACACACACCACACACACTCCATAAACACACTACACACACATCCTCCACACACACACTCCACACACTCCGCACACACACACTCCAGACACCACACACACACACTCACTCCCCACACACTCACACACTACACACACACACTCCATAAACACACTACACACACTCCACACACACATACACACTCCACACACACACACTCCACACACACACTCCACACACACACTCCACACACACACTCCACACACCACACACACACACTCCACAGAGACACTCCACACACACTCCACACACACACTCCACACTCCACACACAAACTCCACACACACACACACTCCACACACACACTCACACACTACACACACATACTCCACACACACACTCCATAAACACACTACACACACACACACACACACTCCACACACACACACTCCACACACACGCACTCCACACAC
>NW_028225179.1:116455387-116489827 GCF_052327205.1 Somniosus microcephalus
GTGTGTGTGTGGAGTGAGTGTGTGTGGAGTGTGCGTGTGTGGAGTGTGTGTGTGGAGTGAGTGTGTGGAGTGTCTCTGTGGAGTGTGTTTGGAGTGTGGAGTGTGTGTGTGTGGTGTGGAGTGTGTGGAGTGTGTGTGGAGTGTGTGTGGAGTGTGTGTGAGGGTGGTGTGTGTGGAGTGTGTGTGTGTGGAGTGTGTGAGTGTGTGTAGTGTGTGTGTGGAGTGTGTGTGTGTGGAGAGTGTGTGTGTGTGTGTGGAGTGTGTGTGTGGGGAGTGTGTGTGTGGGGAGTGTGTGTGTGGAGTGTGTAGTGGAGTGTGTGTGTGTGGAGTGTGTGGAGTGTGTGTGGGGAGTGTGTGTGTGGAGTGTGTGTGGAGTGTGTGTGTGTAGTGTGTTTATGGAGTGTGTGTGGAGTGTGTGTGTGGAGTGTGTGTGTGTGTGGAGTGTGTGTGGAGTGTGTGTGTGGTGTGTGTGGTGTGTGTGTGTGTGGACTGTGTAGTGAGAGTGTGTGTGTGGAGTGTGTGTGTGGAGTGTGGAGTGTGTGGAGTGTGGAGTGTGTGTGGAGTGTGTGTGTAGTGTGTGTGTGTGGAGTGTGTGTGTAGTGTGAGTGTGTGGAGTGTGTTTGTGGAGTGAGTGTGTGTGGAGTGTGTGTGTGGAGTGTGTGTGTGTGGAGAGTGTGTGTGTGGAGTGTGAGTGTGGAGTGTGTGTGTGTGTGGAGAGAGTGTGCGTGGAGTGTGTGTGTGTGGAGAGTGTGTGTGTGGAGTGTGAGTGTGGAGTGTGTGTGTGTGTGGAGTGTGTGTGGAGTGTGTGTGTGTGTGTGGAGTGTGTGTGTGTGTGTGGACTGTGTAGTGAGAGTGTGTGGAGTTTGTGTGTGTGGAGTGTGTGTGTGGAGTGTGTGTGTGTAGTGTGAGTGTGGAGTGTGTGTGTGTGTGGAGTGTGTGTGTGTATGGAGTGTGTGTGTGGAGTGAGTGTGTGTGGAGTGTGTGTGTGTGTTTGGAGTGTGTGTGTGTGGAGTGTGTGTGTGGAGTGAGTGTGTGTGGAGTGTGTGTGTGTGTTTGGAGTGTGTGTGGGGAGTGTGTGTGTGGGTGGGGTGTGTGTGGAGTGTGTGTGTGGAGTGTGTGTGTGTGCAGTGTGTGTGTGTGGAGTGTGTAGTGTGTGTGTGTGTGTGGAGTGTGTGAGTGTGTGTGTAGTGTGTGTGTGGAGTGTGTGTGTGGAGCGTGTGTGTAGTGTGAGTGTGTGGAGTGTGTTTTTGGAGTGTGTGTGGAGTGTTTGTGTGTGGGGAGTGTGTGTGTGGAGTGTGTGTGTGTGGAGTGTGTAGTGTGTGTGTGGAGTGTGTGTGTGGAGTGTGTGTGTGTGGAGTGTGTGTGTGTGGAGTGTGTGTGTGTGGAGTGTGTGTGTGTGTGGAGTGTGAGTGTGTGTGGAGTGTGTGTGTGTGGAGTGTGGAGTGTGTGTGTGTGTGTGGAGTGTGTGTGTGTAGTGTGTGTGTGGAGTGTATGTGGTGTGTGTGTGGAGTGTGTGTAGTGTGAGTGTGTGGAGTGTGTGTGGTGTGTGTGGAGTATGTGTGTGTAGTGTGAGTGTGTGTGGAGTGTGTGTGTAGTGTGTGTGTGTGTGTGTGGAGTGTGAGTGTGGAGTGTGTGTGTGTGGAGTGTGTGTTTGGAGTGTGTGTGTGGAGTGTCTGTGGAGCGTGTGTGTGTGGTGTGTGGAGTGTGCGTGTGTGGAGTGTGTGTGTGTGTAGTGTGTGTGTGTGTGGAGTGTGTGTGGGTGTGGGGAGCGTGTGTGTGTGGAGTGTGTGTGTGGAGTGTGTGTGTGTGGAGTGTGTGTGTGTGGAGTGTGGAGAGTGTGTGTGTGGAGTGTGTGTTTTTGGAGTGTGTGTGGAGTGTGTGTGTGTGGAGTGTGTGTGTGGAGTGTGTGTGTGTGTGGAGTGTGTGTAGTGTGAGTGTGGAGTGTGTGTGTGGAGTGTGTGTGTGGAGTGTGTGTGTGGAGTGTGTGGTGTGTGGTGTGTGTGTGGAGTGTGAGGGAGTGTGTGTGTGTGTGTGGAGTGTCTGGAGTGTGTGTGTGTGGTGTCTGGAGTGTGTGTGTGTGTGTGTAGTGTGTGTGTGGAGTGTGTGTGTGTGGAGTGTGTGTGTGTGTGGAGAGTGTGTGTGGAGTGTGTGTGTGGGTGTGGGGAGAGTGTGTGTGGAGTGTGTGTGTGTGGACTGTGTAGTGAGAGTGTGTGTGTGGAGTGTGTGTGTGTGGAGTGTGTGTGGAGTGTGTGTGTGTTTGGAGTGTGTGTGTGGAGTGTGTGTGTGTTTGGAGTGTGTGTGTGGAGTGTCTCTTTGGAGTGTGTGTGTGGAGTGTGTATGTGTGGAGTGTGTGTGTGGAGTGTGTGTGTGGAGTGTGTGTGTGGAGTGTGTGTGTGTGGAGTTAGTGTGGAGTGTGTGTGTGTGTGTGGAGAGTGTGTGTGGAGTCTGTGTGAGTGTGTGTGGAGTGTGTGTGTGTGGAGTGTGTGTGTGTAGTGTGAGTGTGTGTGGAGTGTGTGTGTGTGTGGTGTGTGTGTGTGTGGAGGTGTGTGGAGTGTGTGTGTTGTGTGTGGAGTGTGTGTGTGTGTGGAGAGAGTGTGTGTGGAGTGTGTGTGTGTGGAGAGTGTGTGTGTGGAGTGTGAGTGTGGAGTGTGTGTGTGTGTGGAGTGTGTGTGGAGTGTGTGTGTGTGTGTGGACTGTGTAGTGAGAGTGTGTGGAGTTTGTGTGTGTGGAGTGTGTGTGTGGAGTGTGTGTGTGTGGAGTGTGTGTGTAGTGTGAGTGTGGAGTGTGTGTGTGTGTGGAGTGTGTGTGTGGAGTGTGTGTGTGTATGGAGTGTGTGTGTGGAGTGAGTGTGTGTGGAGTGTGTGTGTGTGTTTGGAGTGTGTGTGTGTGGAGTGTGTGTGTGTGGAGTGTGTGTGTGTGTTTGGAGTGTGTGTGTGGAGTGTGTGTGTGGGGAGTGTGTGTGTGGGTGGGGTGTGTGTGGAGTGTGTGTGTGGAGTGTGTGTGTGTGCAGTGTGTGTGTGTGGAGTGTGTAGTGTGTGTGTGTGTGTGGAGTGTGTGAGTGTGTGTGTGGAGTGTGTGTGTGGAGCGTGTGTGTAGTGTGAGTGTGTGGAGTGTGTTTTTGGAGTGTGTGTGGAGTGTTTGTGTGTGGGGAGTGTGTGTGTGGAGTGTGTGTGTGTGGAGTGTGTAGTGTGTGTGTGGAGTGTGTGTGTGTGGAGTGTGTGTGTGGAGTGTGTGTGTGTGGAGTGTGTGTGTGTGTGGAGTGTGAGTGTGTGTGGAGTGTGTGTGTGTGGAGTGTGGAGTGTGTGTGTGTGTGTGGAGTGTGTGTGTGTAGTGTGTGTGTGGAGTGTATGTGGTGTGTGTGTGGAGTGTGTGTAGTGTGAGTGTGTGGAGTGTGTGTGGTGTGTGTGGAGTATGTGTGTGTAGTGTGAGTGTGTGTGGAGTGTGTGTGTAGTGTGTGTGTGTGTGTGGAGTGTGAGTGTGGAGTGTGTGTGTGTGGAGTGTGTGTTTGGAGTGTGTGTGTGGAGTGTCTGTGGAGCGTGTGTGTGTGGTGTGTGGAGTGTGTGTGTGGAGTGTGGAGTGTGTGTGTGTGTGTGTGTGGAGTGTGTGTGTGTGGTGTGTGTGTGGAGTGTGTGTAGTGTGAGTGTGTGGAGTGTGTGTGTGGTGTGTGTGTGGAGTATGTGTGTGTAGTGTGAGAGTGTGTGGAGTGTGTGTAGTGTGTGTGTGTGGTGTGTGTGTGTGTGGAGTATGTGTGTGTAGTGTGAGTGTGTGTGTAGTGTGTGTGTGGAGTGTGTGTGTGTGTAGTGTGAGTGTGGAGTGTGTGGAGTGTGTGTGTGTGTAGTGTGTGTGTGTGTGTGTTTATGGAGTGTGTGTGTGTGGGGAGTGTGGAGTGTGTGTATGTAGTGTGTGTGTGTGTGTGGAGTGTGTGGAGTGTGTGTGTGTAGTGTGAGTGTGTGTGTGTGGAGTGTGTGTGTTTGGAGTGTGTGTGTGTGGAGTGTGTGTGTTGTGTGTGGAGTGTGTGTATGTAGTGTGAGTGTGTGTGTGTGGAGTGTGTGTGTGGAGAGTGTGTGTGTAGTGTGTGTGTGTGGAGTGTGGAGTGTGTGTGTGGAGTGTGTGTGTGTGGAGAGTGTGGAGTGTGAGTGTGTGGAGTGTGTGTGGATAGTGTGTGTGTGGAGAGTGTGTGTGTGTGGTGTGTGTGGAGTGTGTGTGTGTGTGGACTGTGTAGTGAGAGTGTGTGGAGTGTGTGTGTGGAGTGTGTGGAGTGTGGAGTGTGTGGAGTGTGGAGTGTGTGTGGAGTGTGTGAGTGTGTGTGTAGTGTGGAGTGTGTGTGTGGAGTGAGTGTGTGTGGAGTGTGCGTGTGTGGAGTGTGTGTGTGGAGTGAGTGTGTGGAGTGTCTCTGTGGAGTGTGTTTGGAGTGTGGAGTGTGTGTGTGTGGTGTGGAGTGTGTGGAGTGTGTGTGGAGTGTGTGTGGGGAGTGTGTGTGTGGAGTGTGTGTGAGGGTGGTGTGTGTGGAGTGTGTGTGTGTGGAGTGTGTGAGTGTGTGTAGTGTGTGTGTGGAGTGTGTGTGTGTGGAGAGTGTGTGTGTGTGTGGAGTGTGTGTGTGTGGAGTGTGTGTGTGGGGAGTGTGTGTGTGGAGTGTGTAGTGGAGTGTGTGTGTGTGGAGTGTGTGGAGTGTGTGTGGGGAGTGTGTGTGTGGAGTGTGTGTGGAGTGTGTGTGTGTAGTGTGTTTATGGAGTGTGTGTGTGTGTGGTGTGTGTGTAGTGTGTGAGTGTGTGGGGAGTGTGTGTGTGTGGAGTGTCTGTGGAGTGTGTGTGGAGTGTGTGTGTGGAGTGTGGGTGTGGGGTGTGTGTGTGTGGAGTGCGTGTGGAGTGTGTGTGTGTGGAGTGTGGGTGTGGGGTGTGTGTGTGTGTGGAGTGTGTGTGTGGAGTGTGTGTGTGTGTGTGGAGTGTGTGTGGAGTGTGTGTGTGGTGTGTGTGGAGTGTGTGTGTGTGGACTGTGTAGTGAGAGTGTGTGTGTGGAGTGTGTGTGTGGAGTGTGGAGTGTGTGGAGTGTGGAGTGTGTGTGGAGTGTGTGTGTAGTGTGTGTGTGTGGAGTGTGTGTGTAGTGTGAGTGTGTGGAGTGTGTTTGTGGAGTGAGTGTGTGTGGAGTGTGTGTGTGGAGTGTGTGTGTGTGGAGAGTGTGTGTGTGGAGTGTGAGTGTGGAGTATGTGTGTGTGTGGAGAGAGTGTGTGTGGAGTGTGTGTGTGTGGAGTGTGAGTGTGGAGTGTGTGTGTGTGTGGAGTGTGTGTGGAGTGTGTGTGTGTGTGTGGAGTGTGTGTGTGTGTGTGGACTGTGTAGTGAGAGTGTGTGGAGTTTGTGTGTGTGGAGTGTGTGTGTGTAGTGTGAGTGTGGAGTGTGTGTGTGTGTGGAGTGTGTGTGTGGAGTGTGTGTGTGTATGGAGTGTGTGTGTGGAGTGAGTGTGTGTGGAGTGTGTGTGTGTGTTTGGAGTGTGTGTGTGTGGAGTGTGTGTGTGGAGTGAGTGTGTGTGGAGTGTGTGTGTGTGTTTGGAGTGTGTGTGGGGAGTGTGTGTGTGGGTGGGGTGTGTGTGGAGTGTGTGTGTGGAGTGTGTGTGTGTGCAGTGTGTGTGTGTGGAGTGTGTAGTGTGTGTGTGTGTGTGGAGTGTGTGAGTGTGTGTGTAGTGTGTGTGTGGAGTGTGTGTGTGGAGCGTGTGTGTAGTGTGAGTGTGTGGAGTGTGTTTTTGGAGTGTGTGTGGAGTGTTTGTGTGTGGGGAGTGTGTGTGTGGAGTGTGTGTGTGTGGAGTGTGTAGTGTGTGTGTGGAGTGTGTGTGTGGAGTGTGTGTGTGTGGAGTGTGTGTGTGTGGAGTGTGTGTGTGTGGAGTGTGTGTGTGTGTGGAGTGTGAGTGTGTGTGGAGTGTGTGTGTGTGGAGTGTGGAGTGTGTGTGTGTGTGTGGAGTGTGTGTGTGTAGTGTGTGTGTGGAGTGTATGTGGTGTGTGTGTGGAGTGTGTGTAGTGTGAGTGTGTGGAGTGTGTGTGGTGTGTGTGGAGTATGTGTGTGTAGTGTGAGTGTGTGTGGAGTGTGTGTGTAGTGTGTGTGTGTGTGTGGAGTGTGAGTGTGGAGTGTGTGTGTGTGGAGTGTGTGTTTGGAGTGTGTGTGTGGAGTGTCTGTGGAGCGTGTGTGTGGAGTGTGTGTGTGTGGAGTGTGTGTGTGTGTGGAGTGTGTGTGTGTGGAGTGTGTGTGTGGAGTGTGGAGTGTGTGTGTGTGTGTGTGGAGTGTGTGTGTGTGGTGTGTGTGTGGAGTGTGTGTAGTGTGAGTGTGTGGAGTGTGTGTGTGGTGTGTGTGTGGAGTATGTGTGTGTAGTGTGAGAGTGTGTGTGTGTGGAGTGTGTGTAGTGTGTGTGTGTGGTGTGTGTGTGTGTGGAGTATGTGTGTGTAGTGTGAGTGTGTGTGTAGTGTGTGTGTGGAGTGTGTGTGTGTGTAGTGTGAGTGTGGAGTGTGTGTGTGTGTGGAGTGTGTGTGTGTGTAGTGTGTGTGTGTGTGTTTATGGAGTGTGTGTGTGTGGGGAGTGTGGAGTGTGTGTATGTAGTGTGTGTGTGTGTGTGGAGTGTGTGTGTGTGGAGTGTGTGGAGTGTGTGTGTGTAGTGTGAGTGTGTGTGTGTGGAGTGTGTGTGTTTGGAGTGTGTGTGTGTGGAGTGTGTGTGTTGTGTGTGGAGTGTGTGTATGTAGTGTGAGTGTGTGTGTGTGGAGTGTGTGTGTGGAGAGTGTGTGTGTGTAGTGTGTGTGTGTGGAGTGTGGAGTGTGTGTGTGGAGTGTGTGTGTGTGGAGAGTGTGGAGTGTGAGTGTGTGGAGTGTGTGTGGATAGTGTGTGTGTGGAGAGTGTGTGTGGTGTGTGTGGAGTGTGTGTGTGTGGACTGTGTAGTGAGAGTGTGTGGAGTGTGTGTGTGGAGTGTGTGGAGTGTGGAGTGTGTGGAGTGTGGAGTGTGTGTGGAGTGTGTGAGTGTGTGTGTAGTGAGTGTGTGTGTAGTGTGGAGTGTGTGTGTGGAGTGAGTGTGTGTGGAGTGTGCGTGTGTGGAGTGTGTGTGGAGTGAGTGTGTGGAGTGTCTCTGTGGAGTGTGTTTGGAGTGTGGAGTGTGTGTGTGTGGTGTGGAGTGTGTGGAGTGTGTGTGGAGTGTGTGTGGGGAGTGTGTGTGTGGAGTGTGTGTGAGGGTGGTGTGTGTGGAGTGTGTGTGTGTGGAGTGTGTGAGTGTGTGTAGTGTGTGTGTGGAGTGTGTGTGTGTGGAGAGTGTGTGTGGAGTGTGTGTGTGTGTGGAGTGTGTGTGTGGGGAGTGTGTGTGTGGAGTGTGTAGTGGAGTGTGTGTGTGTGGAGTGTGTGGAGTGTGTGTGGGGAGTGTGTGTGTGGAGTGTGTGGAGTGTGTGTGTGTAGTGTGTTTATGGAGTGTGTGTGTGTGTGGTGTGTGTGTAGTGTGTGAGTGTGTGGGGAGTGTGTGTGTGTGGAGTGTCTGTGGAGTGTGTGTGGAGTGTGTGTGTGTGGGGTGTGGGGTGTGTGTGTGTGGAGTGCGTGTGGAGTGTGTGTGGAGTGTGGGTGTGGGGTGTGTGTGTGTGTGTGGTGTGTGTGGAGTGTGTGTGTGTGGACTGTGTAGTGAGAGTGTGTGTGTGGAGTGTGTGTGTGGAGTGTGGAGTGTGTGGAGTGTGGAGTGTGTGTGGAGTGTGGAGTGTGTGTGGAGTGTGTGTGTAGTGTGTGTGTGTGGAGTGTGTGTGTAGTGTGAGTGTGTGGAGTGTGTTTGTGGAGTGTGTGTGTGGAGTGAGTGTGTGTGGAGTGTGTGTGTGTGGAGTGAGTGTGTGTGGAGTGTGTGTGTGTGTTGAGTGTGTGGAGTGTGTGTGGAGTGTGTGTGAGGGTGGTGTGTGTGGAGTGTGTGTGTGGGGAGTGTGTGTGTAGTGTGAGTGTGTGTGTGTGTGTGTGTGTGGAGTGTGTGTGGAGTGTGTGAGTGTGTGTGGAGTGTGTGTGTGGAGTGTGTGTGTGTGGTGTGAGTGTGTGGAGTGTGTGTGGAGTGTGTGTGTGTGTGGAGTGTGTGTGTGTGGAGTGTGTGTGTGGAGTGTGTGTGGGGAGTGTGTGTGTGTGGAGTGTGTGTGTGTGCAGTGTGTGTGTGTGGAGTGTGTAGTGTGTGTGTGTGTGTGGAGTGTGTGAGTGTGTGTGTAGTGTGTGTGTGGAGTGTGTGTGTGGAGCGTGTGTGTAGTGTGAGTGTGTGGAGTGTGTTTTTGGAGTGTGTGTGGAGTGTTTGTGTGTGTGGAGTGTGTGTGTGTGGAGTGTGTAGTGTGTGTGTGGAGTGTGTGTGTGGAGTGTGTGTGTGTGGAGTGTGTGTGTGTGGAGTGTGTGTGTGTGTGGAGTGTGAGTGTGTGTGTGTAGTGTGTGTGTGGAGTGTGTGGGGTGTGTGTGGTGTGTGTGGAGTGTGTGTAGTGTGAGTGTGTGGAGTGTGTGTGGTGTGTGTGGAGTATGTGTGTGTAGTGTGAGTGTGTGTGGAGTGTGTGTGTAGTGTGTGTGTGTGTGTGGAGTGTGAGTGTGGAGTGTGTGTTTGGAGTGTGTGTGTGGAGTGTCTGTGGAGCGTGTGTGTGTGGTGTGTGGAGTGTGCGTGTGTGGAGTGTGTGTGTGTGGAGTGTGTGTGTGTGGAGTGTGTGTGTGGAGTGTGGAGTGTGTGTGTGTGGAGTGTGTGTGTGTGGTGTGTGTGTGGAGTGTGTGTAGTGTGAGTGTGTGGAGTGTGTGTGTGGTGTGTGTGTGGAGTATGTGTGTGTAGTGTGAGTGTGTGTGGAGTGTGTGTGTGTGGAGTGTGTGTAGTGTGTGTGTGTGGTGTGTGTGGAGTATGTGTGTGTAGTGTGAGTGTGTGTGTAGTGTGTGTGTGTAGTGTGAGTGTGGAGTGTGTGTGTGTGTGGAGTGTGTGTGTGTGTAGTGTGTGTGTGTGTGTTTATGGAGTGTGTGTGTGGGGAGTGTGGAGTGTGTGTATGTAGTGTGTGTGTGTGTGTGGAGTGTGTGTGTGTGGAGTGTGTGTGGAGTGTGTGGAGTGTGTGTGTGTAGTGTGAGTGTGTGTGTGTGGAGTGTGTGTGTTTGGAGTGTGTGTGTGTGGAGTGTGTGTGTTGTGTGTGGAGTGTGTGTATGTAGTGTGAGTGTGTGTGTGTGGAGTGTGTGTGTGGAGAGTGTGTGTGTGTAGTGTGTGTGTGTGGAGTGTGTGTGTGTGGAGTGTGTGTGTGGAGAGTGTGTGTGTGTAGTGTGTGTGTGTGGAGTGTGTGTGTGTGGAGAGTGTGGAGTGTGAGTGTGTGGAGTGTGTGTGGATAGTGTGTGTGTGGAGAGTGTGTGTGTGTGGTGTGTGTGGAGTGTGTGTGTGTGGACTGTGTAGTGAGAGTGTGTGGAGTGTGTGGAGTGTGGAGTGTGTGGAGTGTGGAGTGTGTGTGGAGTGTGTGAGTGTGTGTGTAGTGTGGAGTGTGTTTGTGGAGTGTGTGTGTGGAGTGAGTGTGTGTGGAGTGTGCGTGTGTGGAGTGTGTGTGTGGAGTGAGTGTGTGGAGTGTCTCTGTGGAGTGTGTTTGGAGTGTGGAGTGTGTGTGTGTGGTGTGGAGTGTGTGGAGTGTGTGTGGAGTGTGTGTGGGGAGTGTGTGTGTGGAGTGTGTGTGAGGGTGGTGTGTGTGGAGTGTGTGTGTGGAGTGTGTGTGTGTGGAGTGTGTGAGTGTGTGTAGTGTGTGTGTGGAGTGTGTGTGTGTGGAGAGTGTGTGTGTGTGGAGTGTGTGTGTGTGGAGTGTGTGTGTGGGGAGTGTGTGTGTAGTGGAGTGTGTGTGTGGAGTGTGTGGAGTGTGTGTGGGGAGTGTGTGTGTGGAGTGTGTGTGGAGTGTGTGTGTGTAGTGTGTTTATGGAGTGTGTGTGTGTGTGGTGTGTGTGTAGTGTGTGAGTGTGTGGGGAGTGTGTGTGTGTGGAGTGTCTGTGGAGTGTGTGTGGAGTGTGTGTGTGTGGAGTGTGGGTGTGGAGTGTGTGTGTGTGGAGTGTGGGTGTGGGGTGTGTGTGTGTGTGGAGTGTGTGTGTGGAGAGTGTGTGTGTGTGTGTGTAGTGTGTGTGGAGTGTGTGTGTGGTGTGTGTGGAGTGTGTGTGTGTGGACTGTGTAGTGAGAGTGTGTGTGTGGAGTGTGTGTGTGGAGTGTGGAGTGTGTGGAGTGTGGAGTGTGTGTGGAGTGTGTGTGTAGTGTGTGTGTGTGGAGTGTGTGTGTAGTGTGAGTGTGTGGAGTGTGTGTGTGGAGTGTGTGTGTGGAGTGAGTGTGTGTGGAGTGTGTGTGGAGTGAGTGTGTGTGGAGTGTGTGTGTGTGTTGAGTGTGTGGAGTGTGTGTGGAGTGTGTGTGAGGGTGGTGTGTGTGGAGTGTGTGTGTGGGGAGTGTGTGTGTAGTGTGAGTGAGTGTGTGTGTGTGTGTGTGTGGAGTGTGTGTGGAGTGTGTGAGTGTGTGTGGAGTGTGTGTGTGGAGTGTGTGTGTGTGGTGTGAGTGTGTGGAGTGTGTGTGTGTGTGTGGAGTGTGTGTGTGTGGAGTGTGTGTGTGGAGTGTGTGTGTGGAGTGTGTGTGTGTGGAGTGTGTGTGTGTGGAGTGTGTAGTGTGTGTGTGTGGAGTGTGTGTGGGGAGTGTGTGTGTGGAGTGTGTGTGTAGTGTGTTTATGGAGTTTGTGTGTGTGTGTAGTGTGTGAGTGTGTGGGGAGTGTGTGTGTGTTTGGAGTGTGTCTGGAGTGTGTGTGTGTGGTGTCTGGAGTGTGTGTGTGGAGTGCGTGTGTGGAGTGTGTGTGGAGTGTGTGTGTGTGGAGTGTGGGTGTGGGGAGTGTGTGTGTGTGGAGTGTGTGTGTGGAGTGTGTGTGTGGACTGTGTAGTGAGAGTGTGTGGAGTGTGTGTGTGTGGAGTGTGTGTGTGTGTGGAGTGTGTGTGTGTGGAGTGTGTGTGTAGTGTGTGTGTGTGTAGTGTGTTTATGGAGTGTGTGTGTGTGGTGTGTGTGTGTGGAGTATGTGTGTGTAGTGTGAGTGTGTGTGTGGAGTGTGTGTGTGTGTGGAGTGTGTGTGTGGGGAGTGTGTGTGGGGAGTGTGTGGAGTGTGTGTATGTAGTGTGTGTGTGTTGTGTGTGTGTGTGTGTGTGTGTGTGTGTGTGGAGTGTGTGTGTGTGTGGAGTGTGTGTGTGTGTGGAGAGTATGTGTGTAGTGTGTGTGTGTGTGGAGAGTGTGTGTGTGTAGTGTGTGTGTGTGTGGAGAGTGTGTGTGTGTAGTGTGTGTGTGTGTGGCGTGTGGAGTGTGAGTGTGTGTGTGGAGTGTGTGTGGAGTGTGTGTGTGTGTGGAGTGTGTGTGTGTGGGAGTGTGGAGAGTGTGTGTGTGGAGTGTGTGTGTGTGTGAGTGTGTGTGTGGACTGTGTAGTGAGAGTGTGTGTGTGTGGAGTGTGTGTGGAGTGTGTGTGTGTGTAGTGTGAGTGTGTGGAGTGTGTTTGTGGAGTGTGTGTGTGGAGTGTGTGTGTTTGGAGTGTGTGTGTGGAGTGTGTGTGTGTGGAGTGTGTTTTTGGAGTGTGTGTGTGTGGAGTGAGTGCGTGTGTATGGAGTGTGTGTGTGGAGTGTGTGTGTGTGTGGAGTGTGTGGGTGGAGTGTGTGTGGAGTGTGGAGTGTGTGTGTGTGGAGTGTGTGTGTGTGTGTGGAGAGTGTGTGTAGTGTGTGTGTGTGTGTAGTGTGTTTATGGAGTGTGTGTGTGTGTGGTGTGTGTGTAGTGTGGGGAGTGTGTGGAGTGTGTGTGTGTGGAGTGTGTGTGTATGGAGTGTGTGTGTGGAGTGAGTGTGTGTGGAGTTTGTGTGTGTGTTTGGAGTGTGTGTGTGGAGTGTGTGTGTGGAGTGTGTGTGTGTGGGTGGAGTGTGTGTGTGGAGTGTGTGAGTGTGTGTGTGGAGTGTGGAGTGTGTGTGGAGTGTGTGTGTGTGTATGGAGTGTGTGTGTGGAGTGAGTGTGTGTGGAGTGTGGAGTGTGTGGTGAGTGTGTGTGTGGAGTGTGTGTGTGTGGAGTGTGTGTGTATGGAGTGTGTGTGTGGAGTGTGTGTGTGTGTGGAGTGTGTGGGTGGAGTGTGTGTGGAGTGTGTGTGTGTGGAGTGTGGAGTGTGTGTGTGTGGAGTGTGTGTGTGTGGAGTGTGTGTGTGTGGAGAGTGTGTGTGTGTGTGTGTGTGTAGTGTGTTTATGGAGTGTGTGTGTGTGTGGTGTGTGTGTAGTGTGGGGAGTGTGTGTGGAGTGTGTGTGTGGTGTCTGGAGTGTGTGTGTGCGGAGTGCGTGTGTGGAGTGTGTGTGTGTGTGGAGTGTGTGTGTGTGGAGTGTGTGTGGAGTGTGTGTGGGTGTGGGGAGTGTGTGTGGAGTGTGTGTGTGTGTGGACTGTGTAGTGAGAGTGTGTGTGTGGAGTGTGTGTGTGTGTGTGTGGAGTGTGGAGTGTGTGTGTGTGGAGTGTGTGTGTATGGAGTGTGTGTGTGGAGTGTGTGTGTGGAGTGTCTGTGTGGAGAGTGTTTGGAGTGTGTGTGTGTGTAGTGTGAGTGTGTGTGTTGTGTGTGTGTGTGTGTGTGTGTGGAGTGTGTGTGCGTGGAGTGTGTAGTGTGTGTGGAGTGTGTGTGTGGAGTGTCTGTGGAGTGTGTGTGTGTGGTGTCTGGAGTGTGTGTGTGCGGAGTGTGGAGTGCGTGTGTGGAGTGTGTGTGTGTGTGTGTGTTTGTGTGGAGTGTGTGTGGAGTGTGTGTGTGTAGTGTGTGTGTGGAGTGTGTGTGTGTGTATGGAGTGTGTGTGTGGAGTGAGTGTGTGTGTGGAGTGTGGAGTGTGTGTGGAGTGTGTGTGTGTGGAGTGAGTGTGTGTGTGGAGTGTGTGTGTGTGGAGTGTGTGTGTATGGAGTGTGTGTGTGGAGTGTGTGTGTGTGTGGAGTGTGTGGGTGGAGTGTGTGTGTGTGGAGTGTGTGGAGTGTGTGTGTGTGGAGTGTGTGTGTGTGGAGAGTGTGTGTGTAGTGTGTGTGTGTGTGTGTGTAGTGTGTTTATGGAGTGTGTGTGTGGAGTGTCTGTGGAGTGTGTGTGTGGTGTCTGGAGTGTGTGTGTGCGGAGTGCGTGTGTGGAGTGTGTGTGTGTGTGGAGTGTGTGTGTGTGGAGTGTGTGTGGAGTGTGTGTGTGTGTGTGGGGAGTGTGTGTGTGTGTGGACTGTGTAGTGAGAGTGTGTGTGTGGAGTGTGTGTGTGTGTGTGGAGTGTGGAGTGTGTGTGTGTGGAGTGTGTTTGTGGAGTGTGTGTGTATGGAGTGTGTGTGTGGAGTGTCTGTGTGGAGTGTCTGTGTGGAGAGTGTTTGGAGTGTGTGTGTTGTGTGTTGTGTGTGTGTGGAGTGTGTGTGTGTGTGTGTGTGTGGAGTGTGTGTGCGTGGAGTGTGTAGTGTGTGTGGAGTGTGTGTTTGGAGTGTGTGTGTGGAGTGTCTGTGGAGTGTGTGTGTGTGGTGTCTGCAGTGTGTGTGTGCGGAGTGTGGAGTGCGTGTGTGGAGTGTGTGTGTGTGTGTGTGTTTGTGTGGAGTGTGTGTGGAGTGTGTGTGTGTAGTGTGTGTGTGGAGTGTGTGTGTGTGTGTGGAGTGTGTGTGTGTGGACTGTGTAGTGAGAGTGTGTGTGTGTGTGTGGAGTGTGTGTGTGGAGTGTGTGGAGTGTGTGTGTGGAGTGTGTGTGTGTGTGGAGTGTGGAGTGTGTGTGTATGGAGTGTGTGTGTGGAGTGTGTGTGTGTGGAGTGTGTGTGTGGAGTGTGTGTAGAGTGTGTGTGTGTGTTTGGAGTGTGTGTGTGGAGTGTCTCTGTGGAGTGTGTGTGGAGTGTGTGTGTATGGAGTGTGTGTGTGGAGTGTGTGTGTGTGGAGTGTGTGTAGAGTGTGTGTGTGTGTTTGGAGTGTGTGTGTGGAGTGTCTCTGTGGAGTGTGTTTGGAGTGTGGAGTGTGTGTGTGGAGTGTGTGTGTGTGGTGTGGAGTGTGTGTGTGTGTTGTGTGGAGTGTGTGTGTGGAGTGTGTGCGTGGAGTGTGGAGTGAGTGTGTGTAGTGTGGAGTGTGTGGAGTGTGTGTGTGTGTGGAGTGTGTGTGTAGTGTGTGTGTGTGTAGTGTGTTTATGGAGTGTGTGTGTGGTGTGTGTGTGGAGTATGTGTGTGTAGTGTGAGTGTGTGTGTGGAGTGTGTGTGTGTGGAGTGTGTGTGTGTGTGGAGTGTGTGTGTGTGGTGTGTGTGTGTGGAGTGTGTGTGTGTGGAGTGTGTGTGGAGTGTGTGTGTGTGGAGTGTCTGTGTGGAGAGTGTTTGGAGTGTGTGTGTGTGTAGTGTGTGTGTGTGTGTGGAGTGTGTGTGTTGTGTGTTGTGTGTGTGTGGAGTGTGTGTGTGTGTGTGTGTGGAGTGTGTGCGTGGAGTGTGTAGTGTGTGTGGAGTGTGTGTTTGGAGTGTGTGTGTGGAGTGTCTGTGGAGTGTGTGTGTGTGGTGTCTGCAGTGTGTGTGTGCGGAGTGTGGAGTGCGTGTGTGGAGTGTGTGTGTGTGTGTGTGTTTGTGTGGAGTGTGTGTGGAGTGTGTGTGTGGAGTGTGTGTGTGGAGTGTGTGTGTGTGGACTGTGTAGTGAGAGTGTGTGTGTGTGTGTGGAGTGTGTGTGTGGAGTGTGTGGAGTGTGTGTGTGGAGTGTGTGTGTGTGTGGAGTGTGTGTGTGGAGTGTGTGTGTGTGGAGTGTGTGTAGAGTGTGTGTGTGTGTTTGGAGTGTGTGTGTGGAGTGTCTCTGTGGAGTGTGTTTGGAGTGTGGAGTGTGTGTGTGGAGTGTGTGTGTGTGGTGTGGAGTGTGTGTGTGTGTTGTGTGGAGTGTGTGTGTGGAGTGTGTGCGTGGAGTGTGGAGTGTGTGTGTGGAGTGTGTGTAGTGTGGAGTGTGTGTGTGTGTGTGGAGAGTGTGTGTGGAGTCTGTGTGTGTGGAGTGTGTGTAGTGTGTGTGTGTGTAGTGTGTTTATGGAGTGTGTGTGTGGTGTGTGTGTGGAGTATGTGTGTGTAGTGTGAGTGTGTGGAGTGTGTGTGTGTGGAGTGTGTGTGTGTGGAGTGTGTGTGTGTGGAGTGTGTGTGTGTGGAGTGTGTGTGTGTGGAGTGTGTGTGT
Organism: Somniosus microcephalus; assembly: GCF_052327205.1. Lineage (NCBI taxonomy): Eukaryota > Metazoa > Chordata > Chondrichthyes > Squaliformes > Somniosidae > Somniosus > Somniosus microcephalus. The sequence continues at coordinate 116,470,501 of NW_028225179.1, forward strand.
GTGGAGTGTGTGTGTGTGTGGAGTGTGTGTGTGTGGAGAGTGTGTGTGTGTGTGTGTGGAGAGTGTGTGTGTGTGTGTGTGGAGAGTGTGTGTGTAGTGTGTGGAGTGTGTGTGTGTGGAGAGTGTGTGTGTGTAGTGTGTGTGTGGAGTGTGGGTGGAGTGTGTGGGTGGAGTGTGTGTGGGTGGAGTGAGTGTGTGTGTGTGTGGAGTGTGTGTGTGTGTGGAGTGTGTGGTGTGTGTGTGTGTCGTGTGTGGAGTGTGTGAGTGTGTGTGTGTGGGGAGTGTGTGTGTGTGGAGTGTGTGTGTGTGTGTAGTGTGTGTGTGTGGAGTGTGTGTGTGTGGACTGTGTAGTGAGAGTGTGTGTGTGGAGTTTGTGTGTGTGTGGAGTGTGCGTGTGGAGTGTGTGTGTGTGGAGTGTGTGTGTGGAGTGTGTTTGTGGAGTGTGTGTGTGTGTGGAGTGAGTGTGTGTGTATGGAGTGTGTGTGTGGAGTGAGTGTGTGTGGAGTGTGTGTGTGTTTGGAGTGTGTGTTTGGAGTGTGTGTGTGGAGTGTCTGTGGAGTGTGTGTGTGTGGTGTCTGGAGGGAGTGTGTGGAGTGTGTGTGTGTGGAGTGTGTGGAGTGTGTGTGTGTGTGGAGAGTGTGTGGGTGTGTGGAGTGTGTGTGTGGTGTGTGTGGAGAGTGTGTGTGTGTGGACTGTGTAGTGAGAGTGTGTGTGTGTAGTGTGAGTGTGTGGAGTGTGTTTTTGGAGTGTGTGTGGAGTGTGTGTGTATGGAGTGTGTGTGTGGAGTGTGTGTGTTTGGAGTGTGTGTGTGGTGTGTGTGGAGTGTGTGGAGTGTGTGTGTGTGTGGAGTGTGTGTGTGTGTGTAGTGTGTGTGGAGTGTGTGGAGTGTGTGTGTGGAGTGTCTCTGGAGTGTGTGTTTGGAGTGTGTGTGTGGAGAGTGTGTGTGTGTGTGTGTGTGGAGTGTGTGTGTGTGTTGAGTGTGTGTGTGGAGTGTGTGTGTGTGGAGTGTGTGTGTGTGGAGTGTGTGTGTGTGTGTGGAGTGTGTGTGTGTGTAGTGTGTGTGTGTGTAGTGTGTTTATGGAGTGTGTGTGTGGTGTGTGTGTGGAGTATGTGTGTGGAGTGTGTGTGTGTGTGGAGTGTGTGTGTGTGTGGAGTGTGTGTGTGTGGAGGGTGTGTGTGGGGAGTGTGTGTGGAGTGTGTGTATGTAGTGTGTGGAGTGTGTGTGTGTGTGGAGTGGAGTGTGTGTGTGGAGTGGAGTGTGTGTGTGTGTGTGTGGAGTGTGTGTGTGTGGAGTGTGTGTGTGTGGAGTGTGTGTGTGTGGAGTGTGTGTGTGTGAAGTGTGTGTGTTGTGTGGAGTGTGTGTGTGTGGAGTGTGTGTGTGTTTGGAGTGTGTGTGTGTGGAGTGTGTGTGTGGAGTGTGTGTGTGGGAGTGTGGAGTGTGTGTGGGTGGAGTGTGTGTGTGTGGAGTGTGTGTGTGGAGTGTGTGTGGAGTGTGAGTGTGGAGTGTGTGTGTGTGAGTGTGTGTGTGGGGAGTGTGTGTGTGGAGAGTGTGTGTGTGTGGGGAGTGTGTGTGTGGAGAGTGTGTGTGTGTGTGGAGTGTGTGTGTGTGGACTGTGTAGTGAGAGTGTGTGTGTGGAGTGTGTGTGGAGTGTGGAGTGTGAGTGTGTGGAGTGTGTTTTTGGAGTGTGTGTGGGGAGTGTGTGTGTGTGTTTGGAGTGTGTGTGGAGTGTGTGTGGGTGGAGTGTGTGTGGGGTGTGTGTGGGTGGAGTGTGTGTGGGGTGTGTGTGTGGAGTGTGTGTGTGTGGAGTGTGTGTGTGGGGAGTGTAGTGTGTGTGTGTGTGGAGTGTGTGTGTGTGTGGAGTGTGTGTGTGTGGAGTGTGTGTGGACTGTGTAGTGAGAGTGTGTGTGTGGAGTGTGTGTGTGTGTGGAGTGTGGAGTGTGTGTGTGTGTGGAGTGTGTGTGTGGAGTGTGTGTGTGTGTGTGTAGTGTGTGTGTGTGGAGTGTGTGTTTGGAGTGTGTGTGTGGAGTGTCTCTGTGGAGTGTGTGTGTGGAGAGTGTGTAGTGTGTGTGTGGAGTGTGTGTGTGGAGTGTGTAGTGTGTGTGGAGTGTGTGTTTGGAGTGTGTGTGTGGAGTGTCTGTGGAGTGTGTGTGTGGTGTCTGGAGTGTGTGTGGAGTGTGTGTGTGGAGTGCGTGTGTGTGTGTGGAGTGTGTGTGTCTGTGGAGTGTGTGTGTGGAGTGCGTGTGTGTGTGTGGAGTGTGTGTGTGTGGAGTGTGTAGTGTGTGTGTGGAGTGTGTGTGTGGAGTGTGGAGTGTGTAGTGTGTGTTTGGAGTGTGTGTTTGGAGTGTGTGTGTGGAGTGTCTGTGGAGTGTGTGTGTGGTGTCTGGAGTGTGTGTGGAGTGTGAGTGTGTGGAGTGCGTGTGTGTGTGTGGAGTGTGTGTGTGTGTGTGGAGTGTGTGTGTGGAGTGCGTGTGTGTGTGTGGAGTGTGTGTGTGTGTGGAGTGTGTGTGTGGAGTGTGTGTGTGGAGTGTGGAGTGTGTGTGTGGAGTGTGTGGAGTGTGTGTGTGTGTTTGGAGTGTGTGTGGAGTGTGTGTGTGTGTGGAGTGTGTGTCTGTGGAGTGTGTGTGTGTGTGGAGTGTGTGTGGAGTGTGTGTGTGTGTGGAGTGAGTGTGTGTGTGTGTGGAGAGTGTGTGTGTGTGGAGTGTGTGTGTGGAGTGTGTGTGGGTGGAGTGTGTGTGGGTGGAGTGTGTGTGTGTGTGGAGTGTGTGTGTGTGTGTCTGTGTGTGTGGAGTGTGTGTGTGTGTGTGTAGTGTGTGTGTGTGGAGTGTGTGTGTGTGGAGTGTGTGTGTGTGTAGTGTGTGTGTAGTTGGAGTGTGTGTGTGGAGTGTGTGTTTGGAGTGTGTGTGTGGAGTGTGTGTGTGTGTGCGGAGTGTGTGTGTGGGTGTGTAGTGTGTGTGTGGAGAGTGTGTGTGGGTGTGGGGAGAGTGTGTGTGGAGTGTGTGTGTGTATAGAGTGTGTGTGTGTGGAGAGTGTGTGTGTGTGTAGTGTGTGTGGAGTGGAGTGTGTGTTGTGTGTGGAGTGAGTGTGTGTGTGGAGTGTGTGTGTGGAGTGTGTGTGTGGAGTGTGTGTGTGGAGTGTGTGTGTGTGGAGTGTGTGTGTGTGGAGTGTGTGTGTGTGGAGTGTGTAGTGTGTGTGTGTGTGGAGTGTGTGTGTGGAGTGTGTGTGTGTGTAGTGTGTTTATGGAGTGTGTGTGTGTGTGTGTGGAGTGTCTGTGGAGTGTGTGTGTGGTGTCTGGAGTGTGTGTGTGGAGTGTGCGTGTGTGGAGTGCGTGTGTGGAGTGTGTGTGTGTGTGGAGTGTGTGTGTGTGGAGTGTGTGTGTGGAGTGTGTGTGGAGTGTGTGTGTGTGGACTGTGTAGTGAGAGTGTGTGTGTGGAGTGGAGTGTGTGTGTGTGGAGTGTGTGGAGAGTGTGTGTGTGGAGTGTGTGTGTGTGGAGTGTGTGTGTAGTGTGAGTGTGTGGAGTGTGTTTTTGGAGTGTGTGGAGTGAGTGTGTGTGTAGTGTGTGTCTGGAGTGTGTGTAGTGTGTGTGTGGAGTGTGTGTGTGTGTGTGGAGTGTGTGTGTGTGGAGTGTGTGTGAGTGTGTGTGGAGTGTGTGTGTGTGGAGTGTGTGTGTGTGGAGAGTGTGTGTGTGTGTGGGAGTGGAGTGTGTGTGTGTGGAGTGTGTGTGGGTGGAGTGTGTGTGGGTGGAGTGTGTGTGTGTGGAGTGTGTGTGGAGTGTGTGTGTAGTGTGTGTGTGTGGAGTGTGTGTGTGTGGGGAGTGTGTGTGTGGAGAGTGTGTGTGTGGAGTGTGTGTGTGTGTGGAGTGTGTGTGTGTGGACTGTGTAGTGAGAGTGTGTGTGGAGTGTGTGTGGAGTGTGGAGTGTGAGTGTGTGGAGTGTGTGTGGAGTGTGTGTGTTTGGAGTGTGTGTGTGTGTGTGTGTGGGGTGTGTGTGTGGAGTGTGTGTGTGGGGAGTGTGTGTGTGTGTGGAGTGTGTAGTGAGAGTGTGGAGTGTGTGTGTGTGGAGTGTGGAGTGTGTGTGTGTGGAGTGTGTGTGTGTGGAGTGTGTGTTTGGAGTGTGTGTGTGGAGTGTCTCTGTGGAGTGTGTGTGTGGAGTGTGTGTGTGTGGAGTGTGTGTGTGGAGTGTGTGTGCGTGGAGTGTGGAGTGTGTGTGGAGTGTGTGTTTGGAGTGTGTGTGTGGAGTGTCTGTGGAGTGTGTGTGTGTGGTGTCTGGAGTGTGTGTGTGGAGTGTGTGTGTGCGGAGTGTGGAGTGCGTGTGTGTGTGGAGTGTGTGTGTGGAGTGTGTGTGTGTGGAGTGTGTGTGTGGAGTGTGTGTGTGTGGACTGTGCAGTGAGAGTGTGTGTGGTGTGTGGAGTGTGGAGAGTGAGTGTGGAGTGTGTTTTTGGAGTGTGTGGAGTGAGTGTGTGTGGAGTGAGTGTGTGTGGAGTGTGTGTGTGGAGTGTGTGTGTGTGTTTGGAGTGTGTGTGGAGTGTGTGTGTGTGTGTAGTGTGTGTGTGGAGTGTGGAGTGTGTGTGTGTGGAGAGTGTGTGTGTGGAGTGTGTGTGGGTGGAGTGTGTGTGGGTGGAGTGTGTGTGTGGAGTGTGTGTGTGTGTGGAGTGTGTGTGTAGTGTGTGTGTGTGGAGTGTGTGTGTGTGTGTGTAGTGTGTGTGTGTGGAGTGTGTGTGTGTGGAGTGTGTGTGTGTGTAGTGTGTGTGTAGTTGGAGTGTGTGTGGAGTGTGTGTTTGGAGTGTGTGTGTGGAGTGTCTGTGGAGTGAGTGTGTGTGTGTGTGGAGTGTGTGTGTGGAGAGTGTGTGTGGGTGTGGGGAGTGTGTGTGTGTGTGCGGAGTGTGTGGAGTGTGTGTGTGGAGAGTGTGTGTGGGTGTGGGGAGTGTGTGTGTGTAGAGTGTGTGTGTGGAGTGTGTGTGTGTGTGTGGAGAGTGTGTGTGTGTGGAGTGTGTGTGTGTGTGTTGTGTGTGGAGTGAGTGAGTGTGTGTGTGGAGTGTGTGTGTGGAGTGTGTGTGTGTAGTGTGTGTAGTGTGTGTGTGTGGAGTGTGTGTGTGGAGTGTGTGTGTGTGTGGAGTGTGTGTGTGTGGAGTGTGTAGTGTGTGTGTGTGGAGTGTGTGTGTGGAGTGTGTGTGTAGTGTGTGTGTGTGTTGTGTGTTTATGGAGTGTGTGTGTGTGTGGAGTGTCTGTGGAGTGTGTGTGGTGTCTGGAGTGTGTGTGTGTGTGGAGTGCGTGTGTGGAGTGTGTGTGTGTGTGGAGTGTGTGTGGAGTGTGTGTGTGTGTGTGTGTGTGTGGAGTGTGTGTGTGTGGAGAGTGTGTGTGTGTGTGTGGAGTGTGTGTGTGTGGACTGTGTAGTGAGAGTGTGTGTGTGTGGAGTGTGTGTGGAGTGTGTGTGTGTGGAGTGTGTGTGGAGTGTGAGTGTGTGGAGTGTGTTTTTGGAGTGTGTGTGTGTGGTGTGTGTGGAGTGTGTGTGTGTGGTGTGTGGAGTGTGTGTGTGGGGAGTGTGTGTGGAGTGTGTGTGGGTGGAGTGTGTGTGGAGTGTGTGTGGGTGGAGTGTGTGTGGAGTGTGTGAGTGTGGAGTGTGTGTGTGTGTGTGTAGTGTGTTTATGGAGTGTGTGTGTGTGTGTGTAGTGTGTTTATGGAGTGTGTGTGGTGTGTGTGTAGTGTGTGAGTGTGTGGGGAGTGTGTGTGGAGAGTGTGTGTGGAGTGTGTGTGTGGTGTGTGTGGAGTGTGTGTGTGTGGACTGTGTAGTGAGAGTGTGTGTGGAGTGTGTGTGGAGTGTGTGTGTGTAGTGTGTGTGTGGAGAGTGTGTGGAGTGAGTGTGTGTGTGTGTTTGGAGTGTGTGTGTAGTGTGTGTGTGTAGTGTGTGTGTGGAGTGTGTGTGTGTGGAGTGTGTGGAGTGTGTGTGTGGAGTGTCTGTGGAGTGTGTGTGTGTAGTGTGTGTGTGTAGTGTGTGTGTGGAGAGTGTGTGTGTGTGTGGACTGTGTAGTGAGAGTGTGTGTGTGGAGTGTGTGTGTGTAGTGTGTGTGTGTAGTGTGTGTGTGGAGTGTGTGTGTGGAGTGTGTGTGTGTGGAGTGTGTGTGTGTAGTGTGTAGTGTGTAGTGTGTGTGGAGTGTGTGTTTGGAGTGTGTGTGTGGAGTGTCTGTGGAGTGTGTGTGTGTGGAGTGTGTGTAGTGTGTGTGTGGAGTGTGTGTGTGGAGTGTGTGTGTGTGTGTGTGGACTGTGTAGTGAGAGTGTGTGTGTGTGTGTGGAGTGTGTGTGGAGTGTGGAGAGTGTGTGTGTGGAGTGTGTGTGTAGTGTGAGTGTGTGGAGTGTGTTTTTGGAGTGTGTGGAGTGTGTGTGTATGGAGTGTGTGTGTGGAGTGAGTGTGTGTGGAGTGAGTGTGTGTGGAGTGTGTGTGTGTGTTTGGAGTGTGTGTGTGGAGTGTGTGTGTGTGTGTAGTGTGTGTGGAGTGTGGAGTGTGTGTGTGGAGTGTCTCTGGAGTGTGTGTGGTGTGTGTGTGTAGTGTGTGTGTGTGTGTGGAGTGTGTGTGTTGTGTGTGTGCGTGGAGTGGAGTGTGTGTGTGTGGAGTGTGTGTGGAGTGTGTGTGTGTGGAGTGTGTGTGGAGTGTGTGTGTGTGGAGAGTGTGTGTGGAGTGTGTGTGGAGTGTGGGTGTGTGGAGTGTGTGTGTGTGGAGTGTGTGTGTGTGGAGTGTGTGTGTGTGGAGTGTGTGTGTGGAGTGTGGAGAGTGTGTGTGGAGTGTGGAGAGTGTGTGTGTGTGGAGAGTGTGTGTGGAGAGTGTGTGTGTGGAGTGTGTGTGTGTAGTGTGTGTGGAGTGTGTGTGTGGAGTGTGTGTAGTGTGTGTAGTGTGTTTATGGAGTGTGTGTGTGTGGTGTGTGTGGAGTGTGTAGAGTATGTGTGTGTAGTGTGAGTGTGTGTGTGGAGTGTGTGTGTGAGTGTGTGTGTAGGGTGTGGAGTGTGTGTGTGGAGTGTGTGTGGGGAGTGTGTGTGGGGAGTGTGTGTGGAGTGTGTGTATGTAGTGTGTGTGTGTGTGGAGTGTGTGGAGGGAGTGTGTGTATGTAGTGTGTGTGTGTGTGGAGTGTGTGGAGGGAGTGTGTGTGTGTGGAGTGTGTGTGTGTGTGGAGTGTGTGTGTGTGGAGTGTGTGTGGAGTGTGTGTGTGGAGAGTGTGTGTGTAGTGTGTAGTGTGGAGTGTGTGTGGAGTGTGTGTGTGTGTGTGTGTGTGTGTGGAGTGTGGAGTGTGTGTGTGGAGTGTCTCTGGAGTGTGTGTGGAGTGTGTGTGTGTGTAGTGTGTGTGTGTAGTGTGTGTGTGTGTGTGGAGTGTGTGTGTTGTGTGTGTGCGTGGAGTGGAGTGTGTGTGTGTGGAGTGTGTGTGTGGAGTGTGTGTGGAGTGTGTGTGTGTGGAGAGTGTGTGTGTGGAGTGTGGGTGTGTGGAGTGTGTGTGTGTGGAGTGTGTGTGTGTGGAGTGTGTGTGGAGTGTGTGTGTGTGGAGTGTGTGTGTGTGGAGTGTGGAGAGTGTGTGTGGAGTGTGGAGAGTGTGTGTGTGTGTAGTGTGTTTATGGAGTGTGTGTGTGTGGTGTGTGTGGAGTGTGTAGAGTATGTGTGTGTAGTGTGAGTGTGTGTGTGGAGTGTGTGTGTGAGTGTGTGTGGAGGGTGTGGAGTGTGTGTGTGGGGAGTGTGTGTGGAGTGTGTGTATGTAGTGTGTGTGTGTGTGGAGTGTGTGGAGGGAGTGTGTGTATGTAGTGTGTGTGTGTGTGGAGTGTGTGGAGGGAGTGTGTGTATGTAGTGTGTGTGTGTGTGGAGTGTGTGGAGGGAGTGTGTGTGTGTGGAGTGTGTGTGTGTGTGTGGAGTGTGTGTGTGTGGAGTGTGTGTGGAGTGTGTGTGTGGAGAGTGTGTGTGTAGTGTGGAGTGTGTGTGGAGTGTGTGTGTGTGTGGTGTGTGTGTGTGTGTGGAGTGTGTGTGTGTGTGGAGTGTGTGTCTGTCGTGTGTGTGTGGAGTGTGTGTGTGTGGAGAGTGTGTGTGTGTGGAGTGTGTGTGGAGTGTGTGTGGAGAGTGTGTGTGTGTAGTGTGTGTAGTGTGGAGTGTGTGTGTGGAGTGTGTGTGGAGAGTGTGTGTGTGGAGTGTGTGTGTGTGGAGTGTGTGTGGAGTGTGTGTGGAGAGTGTGTGTGTGTAGTGTGTGTAGTGTGGAGTGTGTGTGTGGAGTTTGTGTGGAGTGTGTGTGTGTGGAGTGTGTGTCTGTGTCGTGTGTGTGTAGTGTGTGTGTGGAGTGTGGAGTGTGTGTGTAGTTGGAGTGTGTGTGTGTAGTGTGTGTGTGGAGTGTGTGTTTGAAGTGTCTCTGTGGAGTGTGTGTGTGTGGAGTGTGTGTGTGGAGTGTGTGTGTAGTTGGAGTGTGTGTGTGTAGTGTGTGTGAGAGTGTGTGTGTGGAGTGTGTGTGTGTGTGTGGAGTGTGTGTGTGGAGTGTGTGTGTAGTTGGAGTGTGTGTGTGTAGTGTGTGTGTGGAGTGTGTGTTTGGAGTGTCTCTGTGGAGTGTGTGTGTGTGTGGAGTGTGTGTGTGTGGAATGTGTGTGGAGTGTGTGTGTGTGGAGAGTGTGTGTGGAGTGTGGGTGTGTGGAGTGTGTGTGTGTGTGGAGTGTGTGTGTGTGGAGTGTGTGTGTGGAGTGAGTGTGTGTGGAGTGTGTGTGTGGAGTGTGGAGAGTGTGTGTGTGTGGAGAGTGTGTGTGTGTGGAGAGTGTGTGTGTGGAGTGTGTGTGTGTGTAGTGTGTGTGTAGTGTGTGTGGAGTGTGAGTGTGTAGTGTGGAGTGTGTGTGTGTAGTGTGAGTGTGTGGAGTGTGTGTGTGTGTGTAGTGTGTGTGGAGTGTATGTGGAGAGTGTGTGGGTGGAGTGTGTGTGGGTGGAGTGTGTGTGGGTGGAGTGTGTAGTGTGTGTGTGTGGAGTGTGTGTGTGGAGTGTGTGTGGAGTGTGTGTGTGGAGTGTGTGTGTGTAGTGTGTTTATGGAGTGTGTGTGTGTAGTGTGTGTGGAGTGTATGTGGAGAGTGTGTGTGGAGTGTGTGTGTGGAGTGTGTGTGTGTGGAGTGTGTAGTGTGTGTGTGTGGAGTGTGTGTGTGTAGTGTGTGTGTAGTGTGTTTATGGAGTGTGTGTGTAGTGTGTGGGGAGTGTGTGTAGTGTCTGTGGAGTGCGTGTGTGGAGTGTGTGTGTGGAGTGTGTGTGTGTGTGGAGTGTGTGTGTGTGTGGAGAGTGTGTGTGTGGAGTGTGTGTGGGTGTGGGGAGTGTGTGTGTGGTGTGTGTGGAGAGTGTGTGTGTGTGGACTGTGTAGTGAGAGTGTGTGTGTGGAGTGTGTGTGTGTGGAGTGTGTGTGTGTGTGGAGTGTGTGTGTGTGGAGTGGAGTGTGGAGAGTGTGTGTGGAGTGTGTGTGTGTACTGTGTGTGGAGTGTGTGTGTAGTGTGAGTGTGGAGTGTGTGTGTGGAGTGTGAGTGTGTGGAGTGTGTGTGTGTGTTTGGAGTGTGTGTGTGGAGTGTGTGTGTCGTGTGTGTGTAGTGTGTGGAGTGTGGAGTGTGTGTGGAGTGTGTGTTTGGAGTGGTGTGTGGAGAGTGTGGAGTGTGTGTGGAGTGTGTGTGTGGAGTGTGTGTGTGTGGAGTGTGTGTGTGTGGAGTGTGTGTGTGTGGAGTGTGTGTGTGGAGTGTGTGTTTGGAGTGTGTGTGGAGTGTCTGGAGTGTGTGTGTGTGGTGTCTGGAGTGTGTGTGTGGAGTGTGAGTGTGTGGGAGTGTGTGTGCGTGGAGTGTGGAGTGTGTAGTGTGTGTGGAGTGTGTGTTTGGAGTGTGTGTGGAGTGTCTGTGGAGTGTGTGTGGTGTGTGGAGAGTGTGTGGAGTGTGTGTGGAGTGTGTGTGTGGAGTGTGTGTGTGCGGAGTGTGTGGAGTGTGTGTGTGTGTGGAGAGTGTGTGTGGAGTGTCTGTGGAGTGTGTGTGTGTGGTGTCTGGAGTGTGTGTGTGGAGTGTGTGTGTGTGGACTGTGTAGTGACAGTGTGTGTGGAGTGTGTGTGTGTGTGGAGTGTGGAGAGTGTGTGTGTGTAGTGTGTGTGTGTGGAGTGTGAGTGTGTGGAGTGTGTGTGTATGGAGTGTTTGTGTGGAGTGAGTGTGTGTGGAGTGTGTGTGTGTGTAGTGTGTGTGTGGAGTGTGTGGAGTGTGGAGTGTGTGTGTGAGTGTGTGTTTGGAGTGTGTGTGTGGAGTGTCTCTGGAGTGTGTGTGGTGTGTGTGTGGAGTGTGTGTGTGTAGTGTGTGTGGAGTGTGTGTGTGGAGTGTGTGGAGTGTGTGTGCGTGGAGTGTGGAGTGTGTAGTGTGTGTGTAGTGTGGAGTGTGTGTGTGTGTGTGTGTGGAGTCTGAGTGTGTGTGTGGAGTGTGTGTGTGTAGTGTGTGTGTGTGGAGTGTGTGTGTGTGTGTGTGTGTGGAGTGTGTGTGTGTGTGTAGTGTGTTTATGGAGTGTGTGTGTGTGTAGTGTGAGTGTGTGTGTGGAGTGTGTGTGTGTGGAGTGTGTGTGCGTGGAGTGTGTGTGTGGAGTGTGTGTTTGGAGTGTGTGTGGAGTGTCTGTGGAGTGTGTGTGTGTGGTGTCTGGAGTGTGTGTGTGTGGGAGTGAGTGTGTAGTGTGTGTGGAGTGTGTGTTTGGAGTGTCTGTGGAGTGTGTGTGGTGTGTGGAGAGTGTGTGGAGTGTGTGTGTAGTGTGTGTGTGGAGTGTGTGTGTGCGGAGTGTGTGGAGTGCGTGTGTGTGTGTGGAGTGTGTGTGTGTGTGGAGAGTGTGTGTGGAGTGTCTGGAGTGTGTGTGTGTGGTGTCTGGAGTGTGTGTGTGGAGTGTGTGTGTGTGGACTGTGTAGTGAGAGTGTGTGTGGAGTGTGTGTGTGTGTGGAGTGTGGAGAGTGTGTGTGTAGTGTGTGTGTGTGGAGTGTGAGTGTGTGGAGTGTGTGTGTATGGAGTGTTTGTGTGGAGTGAGTGTGTGTGGAGTGTGTGTGTGGAGTGTGTGTGTGTGGAGTGTGTGTGTGTGGAGTGTGTGTGTGTGTGGAGTGTGTGTGTGTGTAGTGTGGAGTGTGGAGTGTGTGGAGTGTGTGTGTGAGTGTGTGGAGAGTGTGTGTGTGGAGTGTCTCTGGAGTGTGTGTGGTGTGTGTGTGGAGTGTGAGTGTGTGGAGTGTGTGTGTGTGTTTGGAGTGTGTGTGTGGAGTGTGTGTGTCGTGTGTGTGTAGTGTGTGGAGTGTGGAGTGTGTGTGGAGTGTGTGTTTGGAGTGGTGTGTGGAGAGTGTGGAGTGTGTGTGGAGTGTGTGTGTGGAGTGTGTGTGTGTGGAGTGTGTGTGTGTGTGTGTGTAGTGTGTGTGTGTGGAGTGTGTGTGTGGAGTGTGTGTTTGGAGTGTGTGTGGAGTGTCTGGAGTGTGTGTGTGTGGTGTCTGGAGTGTGTGTGTGGAGTGTGAGTGTGTGGGAGTGTGTGTGCGTGGAGTGTGGAGTGTGTAGTGTGTGTGGAGTGTGTGTTTGGAGTGTGTGTGGAGTGTCTGTGGAGTGTGTGTGGTGTGGAGTGTGTGTGGAGTGTGTGTGTGTGGACTGTGTAGTGACAGTGTGTGTGGAGTGTGTGGAGTGCGTGTGTGTGTGTGGAGTGTGTGTGTGTGTGGAGAGTGTGTGTGGAGTGTCTGTGGAGTGTGTGTGTGTGGAGTGTGTGTGTGTGGACTGTGTAGTGACAGTGTGTGTGGAGTGTGTGTGTGTGTGGAGTGTGGAGAGTGTGTGTGTGTAGTGTGTGTGTGTGGAGTGAGTGTGTGGAGTGTGTGTGTATGGAGTGTTTGTGTGGAGTGAGTGTGTGTGGAGTGTGTGTGTAGTGTGTGTGTGGAGTGTGTGTAGTGTGGAGTGTGGAGTGTGTGTGGAGTGTGTGTGAGTGTGTGGAGTGTGTGTTTGGAGTGTGTGTGTGGAGTGTCTCTGGAGTGTGTGTGGAGTGTGTGTGTGGAGTGTGTGTGTGGAGTGTGTGTAGTGTGTGTGTGTGTAGTGTGTGTGGAGTGTGTGTGTGTGGAGTGTGTAGTGTGTGTGTAGTGTGGAGTGTGTGTGTGTGTGTGTGGAGTCTGAGTGTGTGTGTGGAGTGTGTGTGTGTGGAGTGTGTGTGTGTAGTGTGTGTGTGTGGAGTGTGTGTGTGTGTGTAGTGTGTGTGTGTGGAGTGTGTGTGTGTGTGTAGTGTGTTTATGGAGTGTGTGTGTGTGTAGTGTGAGTGTGTGTGTGGAGTGTGTGTGTGTGGAGTGTGTGTGCGTGGAGTGTGTGTGTGGAGTGTGTGTTTGGAGTGTGTGTGGAGTGTCTGTGGAGTGTGTGTGTGTGGTGTCTGGAGTGTGTGTGTGTGGGAGTGTGTGTGCGTGGAGTGTGGAGTGTGTAGTGTGTGTGGAGTGTGTGTTTGGAGTGTCTGTGGAGTGTGTGTGGTGTGTGGAGAGTGTGTGGAGTGTGTGTGTAGTGTGTGTGTGGAGTGTGTGTGCGGAATGTGTGGAGTGCGTGTGTGTGTGTGGAGTGTGTGTGTGTGTGGAGAGTGTGTGTGGAGTGTCTGTGGAGTGTGTGTGTGTGGTGTCTGGAGTGTGTGTGTGGAGTGTGTGTGTGTGGACTGTGTAGTGAGAGTGTGTGTGGAGTGTGTGTGTGTGTGGAGTGTGGAGAGTGTGTGTGTAGTGTGTGTGTGTGGAGTGTGAGTGTGTGGAGTGTGTGTGGAGTGTGTGTGTATGGAGTGTTTGTGTGGAGTGAGTGTGTGTGGAGTGTGTGTGTGGATTGTGTGTGTGTGGAGTGTGTGTGTGTGGAGTGTGTGTGTGGAGTGTGTGTGTGTGTAGTGTGGAGTGTGTGTGTGTGTGTGAGTGTGTGGAGAGTGTGTGTGTGGAGTGTCTCTGGAGTGTGTGTTTGGAGTGTGTGTGTGTGTGGAGTGTGTGTGTGGAGTGTGTGTGTGTAGTGTGTGTGGAGTGTGTGTGTGGAGTGTGTGCGTGGAGTGTGGAGTGTGTAGTGTGTGTGTAGTGTGGAGTGTGTGAGGAGTGTGTGTGTGTGTAGTGTGTGTGTGTGGAGTGTGTGTGTGTGGAGTGTGTTTATGGAGTGTGTGTGTGTGAGTGTGTGTGTGGAGTGTGTGTGTGTGGAGTGTGTGTGTGTGGAGTGTGTGTGTGTGGAGTGTGTGTGTGTGTGGAGTGTGTGTGTGTGGAGAGTGTGTGTGTGTGTGTGTGGAGAGTGTGTGTGTGTGTGTGTGGAGAGTGTGTGTGTAGTGTGTGGAGTGTGTGTGTGTGGAGAGTGTGTGTGTGTAGTGTGTGTGTGGAGTGTGGGTGGAGTGTGTGGGTGGAGTGTGTGTGGGTGGAGTGAGTGTGTGTGTGTGTGGAGTGTGTGTGTGTGTGGAGTGTGTGTGGTGTGTGTGTGTGTCGTGTGTGGAGTGTGTGAGTGTGTGTGTGTGGGGAGTGTGTGTGTGTGGAGTGTGTGTGTGTAGTGTGTGTGTGTGGAGTGTGTGTGTGTGGACTGTGTAGTGAGAGTGTGTGTGTGGAGTTTGTGTGTGTGTGGAGTGTGCGTGTGGAGTGTGTGTGTGTGGAGTGTGTGTGTGGAGTGTGTTTGTGGAGTGTGTGTGTGTGTGGAGTGAGTGTGTGTGTATGGAGTGTGTGTGTGGAGTGAGTGTGTGTGGAGTGTGTGTGTTTGGAGTGTGTGTTTGGAGTGTGTGTGTGGAGTGTCTGTGGAGTGTGTGTGTGTGGTGTCTGGAGGGAGTGTGTGGAGTGTGTGTGTGTGGAGTGTGTGGAGTGTGTGTGTGTGTGGAGAGTGTGTGGGTGTGTGGAGTGTGTGTGTGGTGTGTGTGGAGAGTGTGTGTGTGTGGACTGTGTAGTGAGAGTGTGTGTGTGTAGTGTGAGTGTGTGGAGTGTGTTTTTGGAGTGTGTGTGGAGTGTGTGTGTATGGAGTGTGGTGTGTGGAGTGTGTGTGTTTGGAGTGTGTGTGTGGTGTGTGTGGAGTGTGTGGAGTGTGTGTGTGTGTGGAGTGTGTGTGTGTGTGTAGTGTGTGTGGAGTGTGTGGAGTGTGTGTGTGGAGTGTCTCTGGAGTGTGTGTTTGGAGTGTGTGTGTGGAGAGTGTGTGTGTGTGTGTGTGTGGAGTGTGTGTGTGTGTTGAGTGTGTGTGTGGAGTGTGTGTGTGTGGAGTGTGTGTGTGTGGAGTGTGTGTGTGTGTGTGGAGTGTGTGTGTGTGTAGTGTGTGTGTGTGTAGTGTGTTTATGGAGTGTGTGTGTGGTGTGTGTGTGGAGTATGTGTGTGGAGTGTGTGTGTGTGTGGAGTGTGTGTGTGTGTGGAGTGTGTGTGTGTGGAGGGTGTGTGTGGGGAGTGTGTGTGGAGTGTGTGTATGTAGTGTGTGGAGTGTGTGTGTGTGTGGAGTGGAGTGTGTGTGTGGAGTGGAGTGTGTGTGTGTGTGTGTGGAGTGTGTGTGTGTGGAGTGTGTGTGTGTGGAGTGTGTGTGTGTGGAGTGTGTGTGTGTGAAGTGTGTGTGTTGTGTGGAGTGTGTGTGTGTGGAGTGTGTGTGTGTTTGGAGTGTGTGTGTGTGGAGTGTGTGTGTGGGAGTGTGGAGTGTGTGTGGGTGGAGTGTGTGTGTGTGGAGTGTGTGTGTGGAGTGTGTGTGGAGTGTGAGTGTGGAGTGTGTGTGTGTGAGTGTGTGTGTGGGGAGTGTGTGTGTGGAGAGTGTGTGTGTGTGGGGAGTGTGTGTGTGGAGAGTGTGTGTGTGTGTGGAGTGTGTGTGTGTGGACTGTGTAGTGAGAGTGTGTGTGTGGAGTGTGTGTGGAGTGTGGAGTGTGAGTGTGTGGAGTGTGTTTTTGGAGTGTGTGTGGGGAGTGTGTGTGTGTGTTTGGAGTGTGTGTGGAGTGTGTGTGGGTGGAGTGTGTGTGGGGTGTGTGTGGGTGGAGTGTGTGTGGGGTGTGTGTGTGGAGTGTGTGTGTGTGGAGTGTGTGTGTGGGGAGTGTAGTGTGTGTGTGGAGTGTGTGTGTGTGTGGAGTGTGTGTGTGTGTGGAGTGTGTGTGTGTGGAGTGTGTGTGGACTGTGTAGTGAGAGTGTGTGTGTGGAGTGTGTGTGTGTGTGGAGTGTGGAGTGTGTGTGTGTGTGGAGTGTGTGTGTGGAGTGTGTGTGTGTGTGTGTAGTGTGTGTGTGTGGAGTGTGTGTTTGGAGTGTGTGTGTGGAGTGTCTCTGTGGAGTGTGTGTGTGGAGAGTGTGTAGTGTGTGTGTGGAGTGTGTGTGTGGAGTGTGTAGTGTGTGTGGAGTGTGTGTTTGGAGTGTGTGTGTGGAGTGTCTGTGGAGTGTGTGTGTGGTGTCTGGAGTGTGTGTGGAGTGTGTGTGTGGAGTGCGTGTGTGTGTGTGGAGTGTGTGTGTCTGTGGAGTGTGTGTGTGGAGTGCGTGTGTGTGTGTGGAGTGTGTGTGTGTGGAGTGTGTGTGGAGAGTGTGTAGTGTGTGTGTGGAGTGTGTGTGTGGAGTGTGGAGTGTGTAGTGTGTGTGGAGTGTGTGTTTGGAGTGTGTGTGTGGAGTGTCTGTGGAGTGTGTGTGTGGTGTCTGGAGTGTGTGTGGAGTGTGAGTGTGTGGAGTGCGTGTGTGTGTGTGGAGTGTGTGTGTGTGTGTGGAGTGTGTGTGTGGAGTGCGTGTGTGTGTGTGGAGTGTGTGTGTGTGTGGAGTGTGTGTGTGGAGTGTGTGTGTGGAGTGTGGAGTGTGTGTGTGGAGTGTGTGGAGTGTGTGTGTTGTGTTGGAGTGTGTGTGGAGTGTGTGTGTGTGTGGAGTGTGTGTCTGTTGGAGTGTGTGTGTGTGTGGAGTGTGTGTGGAGTGTGTGTGTGTGTGGAGTGAGTGTGTGTGTGTGTGGAGAGTGTGTGTGTGTGGAGTGTGTGTGTGGAGTGTGTGTGGGTGGAGTGTGTGTGGGTGGAGTGTGTGTGTGTGTGGAGTGTGTGTGTGTGTGTCTGTGTGTGTGGAGTGTGTGTGTGTGTGTGTAGTGTGTGTGTGTGGAGTGTGTGTGTGTGTAGTGTGTGTGTGTGTGGAGTGTGTGTTTGGAGTGTGTGTGTGGAGTGTGTGTGTGTGTGCGGAGTGTGTGTGTGGGTGTGTAGTGTGTGTGTGGAGAGTGTGTGTGGGTGTGGGGAGAGTGTGTGTGGAGTGTGTGTGTGTATAGAGTGTGTGTGTGTGGAGAGTGTGTGTGTGTGTAGTGTGTGTGGAGTGGAGTGTGTGTTGTGTGTGGAGTGAGTGTGTGTGTGGAGTGTGTGTGTGGAGTGTGTGTGTGGAGTGTGTGTGTGGAGTGTGTGTGTGTGGAGTGTGTGTGTGTGGAGTGTGTGTGTGTGGAGTGTGTAGTGTGTGTGTGTGTGGAGTGTGTGTGTGGAGTGTGTGTGTGTGTAGTGTGTTTATGGAGTGTGTGTGTGTGTGTGGAGTGTCTGTGGAGTGTGTGTGTGGTGTCTGGAGTGTGTGTGTGGAGTGTGCGTGTGTGGAGTGCGTGTGTGGAGTGTGTGTGTGTGTGGAGTGTGTGTGTGTGGAGTGTGTGTGTGGAGTGTGTGTGGAGTGTGTGTGTGTGGACTGTGTAGTGAGAGTGTGTGTGTGGAGTGGAGTGTGTGTGTGTGGAGTGTGTGTGTGTGGAGTGTGGAGAGTGTGTGTGTGGAGTGTGTGTGTGTGGGAGTGTGTGTGTAGTGTGAGTGTGTGGAGTGTGTTTTTGGAGTGTGTGGAGTGAGTGTGTGTGTAGTGTGTGTCTGGAGTGTGTGTAGTGTGTGTGTGGAGTGTGTGTGTGTGTGTGGAGTGTGTGTGTGTGGAGTGTGTGTGAGTGTGTGTGGAGTGTGTGTGTGTGGAGTGTGTGTGTGTGGAGAGTGTGTGTGTGTGTGGGAGTGGAGTGTGTGTGTGTGGAGTGTGTGTGGAGTGTGTGTGGGTGGAGTGTGTGTGGGTGGAGTGTGTGTGTGTGGAGTGTGTGTGGAGTGTGTGTGTAGTGTGTGTGTGTGGAGTGTGTGTGTGTGGGGAGTGTGTGTGTGGAGAGTGTGTGTGTGGAGTGTGTGTGTGTGTGGAGTGTGTGTGTGTGGACTGTGTAGTGAGAGTGTGTGTGGAGTGTGTGTGGAGTGTGGAGTGTGAGTGTGTGGAGTGTGTGTGGAGTGTGTGTGTTTGGAGTGTGTGTGTGTGTGTGTGTGGGGTGTGTGTGTGGAGTGTGTGTGTGGGGAGTGTGTGTGTGTGTGGAGTGTGTAGTGAGAGTGTGGAGTGTGTGTGTGTGGAGTGTGGAGTGTGTGTGTGTGGAGTGTGTGTGTGTGGAGTGTGTGTTTGGAGTGTGTGTGTGGAGTGTCTCTGTGGAGTGTGTGTGTGGAGTGTGTGTGTGTGGAGTGTGTGTGTGGAGTGTGTGTGCGTGGAGTGTGGAGTGTGTGTGGAGTGTGTGTTTGGAGTGTGTGTGTGGAGTGTCTGTGGAGTGTGTGTGTGTGGTGTCTGGAGTGTGTGTGTGGAGTGTGTGTGTGCGGAGTGTGGAGTGCGTGTGTGTGTGGAGTGTGTGTGTGGAGTGTGTGTGTGTGGAGTGTGTGTGTGGAGTGTGTGTGTGTGGACTGTGCAGTGAGAGTGTGTGTGGTGTGTGGAGTGTGGAGAGTGAGTGTGGAGTGTGTTTTTGGAGTGTGTGGAGTGAGTGTGTGTGGAGTGAGTGTGTGTGGAGTGTGTGTGTGGAGTGTGGAGTGTGTGTGTGTGGAGAGTGTGTGTGTGGAGTGTGTGTGGGTGGAGTGTGTGTGGGTGGAGTGTGTGTGTGGAGTGTGTGTGTGTGTGGAGTGTGTGTGTAGTGTGTGTGTGTGGAGTGTGTGTGTGTGTGTGTAGTGTGTGTGTGTGGAGTGTGTGTGTGTGGAGTGTGTGTGTGTGTAGTGTGTGTGTAGTTGGAGTGTGTGTGGAGTGTGTGTTTGGAGTGTGTGTGTGGAGTGTCTGTGGAGTGAGTGTGTGTGTGTGTGGAGTGTGTGTGTGGAGAGTGTGTGTGGGTGTGGGGAGTGTGTGTGTGTGTGCGGAGTGTGTGGAGTGTGTGTGTGGAGAGTGTGTGTGGGTGTGGGGAGTGTGTGTGTGTAGAGTGTGTGTGTGGAGTGTGTGTGTGTGTGTGGAGAGTGTGTGTGTGTGGAGTGTGTGTGTGTGTGTTGTGTGTGGAGTGAGTGAGTGTGTGTGTGGAGTGTGTGTGTGGAGTGTGTGTGTGTAGTGTGTGTAGTGTGTGTGTGTGGAGTGTGTGTGTGGAGTGTGTGTGTGTGTGGAGTGTGTGTGTGTGGAGTGTGTAGTGTGTGTGTGTGGAGTGTGTGTGTGGAGTGTGTGTGTAGTGTGTGTGTGTGTTGTGTGTTTATGGAGTGTGTGTGTGTGTGGAGTGTCTGTGGAGTGTGTGTGGTGTCTGGAGTGTGTGTGTGTGTGGAGTGCGTGTGTGGAGTGTGTGTGTGTGTGGAGTGTGTGTGGAGTGTGTGTGTGTGTGTGTGTGTGTGGAGTGTGTGTGTGTGGAGAGTGTGTGTGTGTGTGTGGAGTGTGTGTGTGTGGACTGTGTAGTGAGAGTGTGTGTGTGTGGAGTGTGTGTGGAGTGTGTGTGTGTGGAGTGTGTGTGGAGTGTGAGTGTGTGGAGTGTGTTTTTGGAGTGTGTGTGTGTGGTGTGTGTGGAGTGTGTGTGTGTGGTGTGTGGAGTGTGTGTGTGGGGAGTGTGTGTGGAGTGTGTGTGGGTGGAGTGTGTGTGGAGTGTGTGTGGGTGGAGTGGAGTGTGTGTGTGTGTGTGTAGTGTGTTTATGGAGTGTGTGTGTGTGTGTGTAGTGTGTTTATGGAGTGTGTGTGTGTGTGTGTAGTGTGTGAGTGTGTGGGGAGTGTGTGTGGAGAGTGTGTGTGGAGTGTGTGTGTGGTGTGTGTGGAGTGTGTGTGTGTGGACTGTGTAGTGAGAGTGTGTAGGAGTGTGTGTGGAGTGTGTGTGTGTAGTGTGTGTGTGGAGAGTGTGTGGAGTGAGTGTGTGTGTGGTGTTTTGGAGTGTGTGTGTAGTGTGTGTGTGTAGTGTGTGTGGAGTGTGTGTGTGTGGAGTGTGTGGAGTGTGTGTGTGGAGTGTCTGTGGAGTGTGTGTGTGTAGTGTGTGTGTGTAGTGTGTGTGTGGAGAGTGTGTGTGTGTGTGGACTGTGTAGTGAGAGTGTGTGTGGAGTGTGTGTGTGGAGTGTGTGTGTGTAGTGTGTGTGTGTAGTGTGTGTGTGGAGTGTGTGTGTGGAGTGTGTGTGTGTGGAGTGTGTGTGTGTAGTGTGTAGTGTGTAGTGTGTGTGGAGTGTGTGTTTGGAGTGTGTGTGTGGAGTGTCTGTGGAGTGTGTGTGTGTGGAGTGTGTGTAGTGTGTGTGTGGAGT